>NW_008236935.1:123623-129413 GCF_000691975.1 Corvus brachyrhynchos | reverse complement strand
AGGGCCTGGCCGGGCCCGCTGGCCCCCACATGGGGCCCCGCAGCCACCTGTCCCAGCACCAGAAACGAGAGAGAGTTGGGGGGGGGGGTTGTCTATTCTTAAGTGTGTATCACAGAGGCGGTCACAACTTTAAGTGGCTTAAAGAATTGTCCATATTCAAGCTGGCCAGCTGATAGGTTCTATCAGGTCATAGAGGAAGCTGTAAGCACCCCTTAGCAAGGACATCATCTCCGGGACTATGCTTGCTAACCTATGACATGCACATTGAATTCCTTCTGTTTTGTGGAACAGGAAAAGTAGGAAGAACAGAAGGTTTGCATAAACCCTGCTAAGGAATGAAATCATTCACGTGCATGTTCAGACACAGAGCAACTAAAGTAAAAGGTGCAGTTACACAAAAGAGCACTGGTTTGCAGGGAACAGCACAAAAGTACTTGGTACCTACAGGCAAAAAATCTCCACATCTCTCACTCCTACCTATTATTACATTTACATTCCCAGCCTACACAGTCTATCAAAGCGTGTTTTTCTCTGTTTCCTTTCATGTCCCTAGCTGAGAGAGAAATCTAGGAAGCAGGCCATGCTCCTCACATGGGGAAACACAGGAGGTATGCTGGGCACCCCTTCCACTGCTCACTTCCACATAGTGCATCCATTGTGATCAAGCTCTGTTTTGCTGGTGGTGAGGGGAGGGCTTTGGCAGCCACGTGTTACTGGATTGTTTCCAGCAAGGTTGCTCAACAGACATGCTACCAGGAACGCTGCACAGGCATTAGATGGATTTCTCAGTTTTCTCAGAAATAAAATTCTTTAATCTTCAAAAATTGTTTGCAAGTTTTTGTCACGTTCAGGGAATGTGGACCCTCCTCCTGCAGGGGAGGGGTTCCAAATTTCATGCTGATACTTAGAGGTGCCAGAGAAAACCTAACAAGTTTATAGCTCAGAATTCACAGCATGGATTCACACAGGGGACAATGAAATATTGATTTAATGATTAACACCATTGAAAAAGAGCTTCAGTCTCACTCGTCCATGGATGGCCAAATATTAAAGGCAGTATTTTGTTCATGAAGAGGCAACAGCAATGGCCTTTGGGGGAAAACATATAATACAAGCAAAGTAGTGAAAGATAGAACCAAAATACTGATGGTCATGCTCGTACACAATAGCGACAGGCATGCAGGAAAAAATATGAGGCAGCTAAATATACAGGAATTATTCTCATGGAAGGGATATGAAGAAGTACAAGAGGTTACACTACAAAACAGAAAGACCAAAGCAACTTACTTTATTATGAGACACTAAGCAATAAATAACATCTTCTGCTCAGTAAGCATCAAGTTTATGAAAAGTGAAGCAATGTAAACAACAAAATGAGCAGCCATAGGTTTGGCTGACATAGACACACGACCATGTGGGGTTTAGCTAGCCTAAAGACATGGACTTGGACATTTAGACTGTCATCTGTCAAGAAGATCAGTATGTCCATTTCCACCCCTCTAGTGGGAAATACACAGATTCTTCTGGCACGGTTGAAAAAATTTCACACCAATCTCAGCAAGAAACAATAAAGAAGTTACCACAAGTAACTCCATCCAGGGGAAGAGCCTTTAGTACCGCTTCACTGGTACTAAAGGCACCAACAGCGTCCTCTTTATGAGCAGTGAAAGGTGACAGTCAGTGTGAATAAGGGTAGCTGGTGTGTGTGGAAACAATGATCAAAACCCACCCTGCAGAGAGTTTTTACAGCATATGGAAAACTTGATTCACACAAAGCACTTGGTTCACTCATAAGCAATCTGCTTCATTACATGGTGCTAGCTCCTTCCCTTTATGCCACAAAGTTCAATTTAAAGACATGAGGCAGTCCCCATTATTTCTACTTCTCCTGAATTTCTTCTGGAGCTCCCTATGGCTGACTGGAAACAAGCAAAACATTTCAGACTTGGTATACCACATCGGATACAACAAAAGTTTTAATTCCCTGGGCTATAAAGTGATATTCCAGGATGGAGTGAAAATGGCATATTTATTCTCCTGTATTTATTCAGTGCCACATGTAATAATATAATTTATTTATATTCATGTGTCACATGGGAGGACGAAGCTATAGCATTTATTCCAAATAAACAAGAAGAATAAAATAAATTTGTGAATCAAATTTTTTGAGAGTTCTGGAACATACATTCATACAAATACAATGATGAGCTTTTCCTCCTCTGAGTGTAAAACAGCATAAATTGTTATGACAACTTTAATCCAGAGACTGAGTTTACTGTCTGCTTATTCCAATACATAATTTTGTTCAAAGTAACCCCAGACTGCTAAAAAAGGGCAAAAGAAGATTTTTTTGGCCTTTCCTGATCTTGTTAGGATATGAAGTGCTGTAGAAATACTTCAGACTAGTATTAGTTGCAAAGGCGAATTTAATGAAGGTACACACCCCTGTACTTACTGTTCTCTTCAACAATTTCCTAGAAATACCTGTTGAGGCTTGAAACTACCAAGTTCTGTCAAAATGTTTGTCTTATGATCGTAAGAGTTCACCAGTCATCAACATTCACAGCCTCAAGTTTTCCAAAACCTTCCAGGTTTTCTACTCAGCATGTTAAGCCTTTGCGATTCCACACGGTTAAAACAAAAACTGTAGAAATGTGGCATCAGCTCCACTTCCAAGCAATTCACTCCAAGTCAAACTCAGACTTGTTTATACATGAACTATCACTCACCCTTTACATGAAACATGGTGAAAAGTTTTCCCAACCTTACCCCAGCCTTCAAACAACTGTCCTATTTCAACAAACGCACCTTCAGAAATGAAATTCCCATAGATTACCACACCAAATATAAACAAGCCACTTGGGAGTAACAAAAGAAAGATTTGCCAATACATCTGCAAAGATACAAGAAATGCTGTCCATGACAGGAGCAACACAAACATCCTCATGGAAAAATCATGGATGAGACTATCAATCATTACGTAGATGAACAAAGACACATAGATAAACAGTAAAGGGGATTACTGCCAGCGGGTTAATACTATTTAAAACTATAAACTATCAGTCCTTATGAAACTATAAACTTTCATGTTCCAAAAAGACATACAAAGTATTTTAAAAAAATAATTCCGCAAACTAAACTTATAACAAAACCAGACAGTGAAAACCACAAACTGACTGCAACTACATTTTTTATTACATTTTATTATTTTTTTCCTACGTTCTCAACAGTCTCTTCCTCTCCCTAGTCCACATGCTTTGTAGGGGATAAATATCTTTTTCTTTCTTTCTTTACTTACTATATCTTAAATCCTCTTCTTTTGCTATCAGCCTGCTGTCCTTGCCCCACTGGAACCAACACTGCTTTCTCTCAAATGGTGTAAGAGCACAGTGATGTTAAACTCTGATAAATGGGTTTCAAGCTGCTTGTGGCTGCCTGTTTTGTGCCTGACAGCTTTGTGAGGTTCCTTTCACCTACATTTTATTTCTTACAATAAATTTCAATAAAACCAATAAGACTTTGACAGACACACTAAATTTCCAACTTCATTAGATCTGAGATTATTTTTTCTATCTTTTCAGGCTTAAATAAAAACTTACATCTTTTCCCAGGACTCGAAGTTCAAATTGAGTTTCCTTGAAGTGAACTTTTGTAATTCTAGGCCTGTAATATTGAGAAAAAAAGAAAGACAGCAGTTCATTAGCCTTTCATTTCATCCATTATAAAATATAAAGTTGTATATGCTTACACACAAAGACCAAAAAAAAAACACAGGTAGATTTATATTTCAGGTATGCCCCAGATGTCAGCAGAAAATTAGTGATATGTAAACATTTCAGCACGAGTATGGTAAAGGTGATCTACTGTTTTCAATACTGGGATTATCAAAGAATAAAAAATCTGCATAATCCAGAGAAATATTAGGAATTCTGTGTATACTTTTTTAATATTGCTATAATTAACCTTTCAAATAGATAACACAAATCATACTTTTCCATACAACATTGTTATTGTTCTAGCACAGACTGCACATTTAAATAATACATACCAGAAATACTTTCCTACTTGTTTTTTGTTCTTGTAGACAACAACTCCTACAGGTGTTAATCCTAAAAAGTATTCAGATTTGTTTTCACCCTAGAAAATAAAAATCTGTGTCATTCACACAGTTGCAAGTAGAATCACAGTAGCAGTGAGGTTCAGTGAGGAATTAATCCTGGTGACTTGAATATACTGTTTCACAATCCGTACAAATGGGAAAATAGTACTTGATCTACCTGATGAAAACTGCTATAGAAAAATTTGTAGTTCTGGGGGCAAAGAGGCAAGAAAGTATGGCAGTGAGGGAAAGAATGGGAATTTCATGCCATGGTGAAAAATAAAAATACCTTTTTTGTTGTTTTCTTACTGAATTAATTTTTGCTATTTGGCAAATGGCCAAATTTAGAAACTGAACTCCTTATTCAGGCATGAATGCAACAGATATCCCAACTTTCAGCTGAAAGTAAATAGCGATTTTCTGAGCTATAATATAACCATGCAGCTGCCTTCCCCCTGCTAAAATAGTGTCAGCAGCTGCTGCCTCCAAGTGAAGTAGCTCCTTTGGGAGAATCAAGCTTTTTTGTTGTTCAGCAAGGGCAATCACATGCAGGGAACATCCACATGCACCAGCTCCTCCAAAGGAAACTTATTCCTGAAGTCAGGATACAAATCTCAAACTGCACTGGTAGAAAACAGGGTGAAAACTCCACTGCTGAGTGGCAGAAGGCCCCAACCTCCCCAGTTTACAGTCAGTAACCAAAACCAGAAGCAGCTTACAGCTGAAAGAGTGCAAACCCTCCTGCATGAGGTTAAAAGAAAGTCAGCTGGAAAAGCTCATTCACCTACCTACTTGAGGCATTGAGGAAGAGCCCTACAAGCTCTAAACCAGCAGAGCATGAGCAGCAGAATTATCAACTGTGAGCGGGACTGACTTGAGATGCTGGGAAAGTGTCCTGTGTGATTACGGGGCTGACAAGGTCAACCTGCCAAGCTCTGCCTGTGCTCCTCAGTGAATCAACTGCTAAAGGCAACTTTACTTTTAATATGACCAAAGGAGGAAAAGAGCTACATCTCGTCATGTATGCCGCTTCAGTCTCAACTGAGGGCTTCTGCTGCTGTTGTAATCTAAGTAGGAACAATGATGTTCACAGGTTACCCAGGCAGGGATTTTATTGCACAACAAAAGCAAGCTATGAGGCAAAAAAAAATTCCAGGCTGTACTAATTTAACATGATTTTGTTGGATCATGTTGAATCTTGTTCCGGTAACTCCCCAGCTTTCTATGGGTGGGAGGGGAACAAAGCCTGGGATATGAATACAATTAAGCCACAGGGTGCACTAAAAGGTGCTTTATATTGCAGGCTACACATTTTTCTTATTTTCTTTCAAGTAATTTTACAAAGTACTGACATCTAACTCAGTGAACTATCTATACAACAACTCCCCATTTGAACTCCTGATTTTCCTTCATTCAAAAAAAACCAAAAAAACCTTGCCACAAGCAGAATAATTCAAACAAGATAGAATGATGTTTCCACCAGGAGCATATAGCCTCCAGGTGATGACTTGGATCCAACCCCAACATATACATGCTGACAGACAAAAGAAATGGAGGGGTTTTCAGAGGCAATACAGACAACTTGCAATGCTGCATGATACAACATGGGAAAAAATGGAATCTTTAGTAAAACCTTCACAACAAATATTTTAAAAAGCCAGACATGCTACTGCTACTCCACCCTGATTTTT
>NW_008236935.1:58738-123594 GCF_000691975.1 Corvus brachyrhynchos | reverse complement strand
TCTTTCTTTAAACAAAAATAATGTGCAAATTCTTCTGTCAAAGACAAAGGCAATAACCCTCACTCATGTCTCCTGACACTTGCACAAATTACTTCTTTTCTATCTGAATTGTTTTTATCCAGAGTATAACTGATTGGTTTTTATAGGCGTAACACAATCACAGCATTTAATCTGAAAATCATTAGGCTTTTGTGTGTATGAATGACCGAATCCTCTCCATCTGTAAATATGTGTTCCTTTGCATTTCTTGAGTAGTGTTCCCTTTCCAGTTATCCTGTGGCAACAAAACTGTATAAATACTGTTTCACACATTAGTGCAGTAATTGTTTTTCACGGTTACCACTTACATAAACAGGATGGAGATCCACTCCATACATTTCCAGAGATTTGGCCAAACCTAAGTAGTTAACTTCTGCCTCAGCATTGCAATTCCAATCAACATATAAAAATAGACCATATTAACAAATACAGTTTTCTGGACACATATGAAGCCCTTCTTACCAGTTTGTTAGACTGTCATTGTATTTTCAACACTGAACTTCTTATTCCAAGTAAGACTAGATCTCTAGTGGTCTCCTACCACAGACCTTATGCTATTTTATATATATGATATTTGCCTAATACAGTGGCTAACCTTTTCCTTGCTGTCACAGACACACTTCAGACATTTCATTTTTAGGCTTCAATATGCAAAATAACTTTTTTCCCCAATAACTACATGATTATTAACAAAGCAGGAACAGTAGGACTGACTGGGGTACTATTTCCCCATAGCAGTGCTGAAGCTACAAATTTGTGAAAGCAAGGTTCATAACTTCAGACAAACTATTACTTTCTTCATAAAATCTTGCTTATGGTAGGTCACACCAACTGGTAGTTCCCAAGTCTGCTACATTGAAAACAACGTTTGGATTCTGTTTCATGAGATTAGCCTTTTCAAAGATTCTGCCTGCCTTCCTAGCTACAGATATCAATCCATCAGTTAAAAAGTACCACTGGCAGGAAACAACTGGGGAAAACTAGTGAAGGAACAATCCTGGCTAGTAGGAACATATTTGACATTAGTGACAATGGATTTATTTTCAAGAAGAACAAAACAACTAAATAAATTCAAAGCCTTGTCCTCAGAATTTACTTTGCTCTTCCCTTAATATCTGTCATTGATACAAGAGCAAGATACTCTTCTGTAAGCTTGAAATAGTTGAAGTTGCGTTTTCATTTTCACTTCTTTTCAATAATTCTCTGAAAGCAACTGGACTGTTATTGGGACAGTACAGCATGTCTTGTAAAAATATCAGCTCAAAAAGATGCATATCCTGCTTCATCCTGTTGGTTTTCTTGGGGAAATACTTCACTGGATGTGCTGCCTTTCAAATTCAAGGTGTGAAGTAGAGCATTCTACATTCAACATTTTGACCAAAGATCTGTAAAAGTCCTGCAAGATGCAAATTCTTGATTCTTGTCTCTGTTCTCTCTAGCCTAAAAGCTACCATCCAGGTTTTCCCAACTTTGAGTTATAACTGACAAAGTAAAAAGCACTTCCAAGGTCAAAGACGTGGAACAGCAGTGCTAGCATGAATGCAATAGGTATTTAAAGGTATTCAAAGGTATTTAAAATGCCTTCTTTGTATCTGGCAGATGGACTGCTTCAGCTCATCTTATCCATGTAGCAGCACTGCCACTGTTTCAGGTGCTCTTCTCTCCAAGGACTCCTGAAAAAGCAGCAGACCTGAAGCTTGTAAGAGAAATCCCTCTCTTCAAATCCCAGTAGATGTGTCATTCATTATCTGTATTCAGAACACGCAGAACACTGGATATTTGGCACATCAGTAATGTCACATCTGTCATGTCTTTTATACACTTTTGCTGTAAGAATTTACTCTGCAGCTTGATTTGTAATTTAAAGTCTTGCAAGTGGCTCTTGGAAATGTCAGCAAAATGTTCACAGGGGCTGTATTGTCTCACTGAGCTCCCAAGCAGGCTAAATACCAGTCCTGAGCAAAGTGGATTACCCCATTACTGAATTAGTGCTAGAATACAACACCAATTTAAGTGCTGCTGTTAGTCTTTCCTTACTGACCATGCTTAGAAAAATGCTGGTGCACTTGAATTCTTCTGTTCTCACCTGCCTCTGGAAGGACCAATGTCAAATAAATGTTTCAGTGTGTTTTTAGAAATACTTTCACAGTAATGCATCATGTATTAGAAACTGAATTTGCAAAAATATTGAAGGAAGCAAAGATGTGAGCTGGAGCTTCTGAAGGAAGCAGATGGAAGCCAGAGAAAGAAGTCCTCCCAAAAGCAGATGGAGAAGCCAGAATGTGAAGGGATGAAGGACTCTCGGGGACTGAAAGAATTCCCATTAATACAAAGGGTGTTTCATTTTCATCGTGTGTGAAAATACAAACTCTCCTCAGCATCACACATCCCAAAACTAAAGCAGTCTTTGCCACTGGCAAAGTGACAGCCATGCAGCTGACACACACACACTCCTTTGGATGGACAAAGGGCACCTGAGTGCCACTTGAGGCCCTAAACAACATCGAAAGCTACACTTTGCTTGTGCCCCACTGACAGCATGAAATGTTGATTCAAAACACAGCAGCAGCTGACTTTCCAAGCACCAGTCAGTGATAGATCTCCCACAGTCTGAAATGGGCACTGTCAGCAGTGCAACACCAGCTCTCCTGTCTGCACTGAGGGATTCTGTCTCTCCTCCAGCACCAAGTGTTTGCTTTCTTATGTGTGAGCCCCAAAGTCACTGCTTGATCCTCCAGATGTGCATGACAACATCAGGTCACCTCACACTGCTCTCTGACCTTGGGGCTGTCATGCTGGTTATAGATGTGACAACAATTACAATAGGCAGGCTGCAGAGACTCCATGCAGTCAGAAATCCCCTCCACCTTCTTCCCTCACCTTCCTTGATTTATAAACTTTCTCAAAAAACCACATCCTTACTGAATCCCTAAATAGCTATTGTGATGTGTAAAAAAAACTGAAAGAAAATATGCAACAAAAAACAGTTTTTCTGGACATAACCAGGAGAAGGAAGGTATATGCAGTGCCACAGCTGTGCTGGGAGAAAAAAAAAAAAAAAAGCCCTGTGTTTCCATGCTGGGATCCAGAAAAAATAAAACAATTCTTCCAAACCATATCACAAACCTGTCCCTAAAATGTTTCTAGTTGGTGAGACAATTTGGGATGCCCTCAGCCAGTACAGCTTCAAACTTCTTAACTAAAGAGACTGTGGTCACTTGTGCAGAAGTGAAAGCTGGCAGTGTTGATGGTAACAGCTGAGCTGAAGTAGCAATGAATACACCTTGGCTTTCCTCTCTGTTCTGATGTTGCTAAATCCCTGACACCCAACTGCAGCCAAGCAGCAAAACAGTACTAGAGCTCTGGATCAATAAGTGTTATGACAGTGATCACTCCCCTTCACAACCACTGGCTTCTGAATTTCATTGTCAAGGCTGCAAACCTTTTGAGGCAAATGGGAACTAATCTGATTTACTACACTAATGACTACAGAAACTTGAGAGAGAGAAATGAAGGCTGCTTAGTTCACAGCAATTCATCGCAACTCTCATTTCTCGCAAACCAATTCTGTGATGTTGAACCAAACTAACTATCTGTGACTCAGTTTCCTCTCTCTGGAATGAAAAAAACAATACTTTTTTATTTCATAGAACTACCTGTAGCAAGTTCTCTGAAATGTATCAATTAGTATAAGGCTGTCATGCAACCACACAGAAATAATTATTGACAACAGGCTTTCTTCTCTGGAAGCAAAAGCTCAGGTCAATGTGGCAGCTGGCACAGACTCCAATTACTGGAGAACTTTTCAGAGAGAACAGCTGTGATCCTGAGTTAATACCTATTCTCATTAAACAAGACACATATAACATTAACACACAATGCTACAGGCAAAAATTACTTAAC
Organism: Corvus brachyrhynchos; assembly: GCF_000691975.1. Classification (NCBI taxonomy): domain Eukaryota; kingdom Metazoa; phylum Chordata; class Aves; order Passeriformes; family Corvidae; genus Corvus; species Corvus brachyrhynchos. Next base: position 119,652 of record NW_008236935.1, on the reverse strand, counting down.
CTTTATCCAGACTGTGGCTTCATTACAGCAAGAGAATCAAGAAATTTAGATCTGCTACAAGATGGGTAACTGATTGTCTTTGCATTACTTTGACAAAGGATATGATGAAGACACTCATGAAAGGTTCCTTACTGCTCTCATCTTCTCAGATGGTTATATCACAATTGTACTTAACTTGGATTTGTTAGAACAAGCTTCTTTACACTTACCAGGAACATGAACTTGGAGATAAGCAAGTAAATGTTTATTTTGGCTCTACGTATGGTTGAATTTCTGGCATATGTTTTATTAAAACTACTGGTTCTGAAACACCCATATCTAGCTCTGACAAACCTCACATTTCCAGTTATTGTCCTACTTAGTTCCTAAAAGAACAGCTTCAATTATGTAAAATATTTTCTGCTTCTGAGAGGTATAACTGGATTCCCTGAGTCCTTTCCTCAAGTCTAGAAACCTCCACTCTGCACCACAAGCTGTTCCTCCCTGCCTACCAAGCATCCCTGAGCCTGGTATTACCTGCCAAGTTCCCAAGAGTACTGAATTCTTACATCAGAGTCTTGTGTATCCGCTCTATGGCATCCTCCAGCTCTTCCTTCTGGTCAGGAACGAAGCGGTACTCGGAGACATAGCCTGCGGTGTGCTTGTATGGGTCATAGTCCCCCAGCTCAGCTAGAGGATGCAAGGAGAAGAAAAAGGTCACTTGTGCCTTTTCTCAACCAAAAAACATGTTATATAATCCACCTACTGGTGCCCAGCCACCCCTTTCCAGCTGACGGCCAATTTAATTGTCAGTCAGATAAGAAAAAAAAGGAAAAAAGGAAGAGAATACAGAACTATTCACATCAGCACACATAAAACCAAGAAAAAATTGTCTTCACATATTTTAAAAGATATATAGGGGGTTATAGCTAGAAAGAGCTAGAAGCCTTGACAGGAAACCTAATCCTTCTACAGGCCAGATAAAATTTTGACCGAGCCAGCAAAGTTTAAATTCAATTACATCAATTATTTGGCAACATAGGCAAACAAGTGTAGAAGAAAAGTCTAGTTTTGTAATATCTGTGCTCTCATGATAAACTGCAATACTACCAGTAGAACTGATCCATATTATTGCTGGGACTTTAACATAAACTTCTGCAAATACAAATGCAGGTAAGTATCTTGAGACTCCTAAAGGGAAGGTCTACTAATGGGGTTTCTCATGAAGAATCACAAGCTTTCCTTTTTCAATAAAATATCAGTGTATTCCCTGAACATCAAATTCAGTTTTCAAGTAAAAATAACTTTCAAAAGACTTTTTCCTAAAGAAAAGAACATGATGAAGAGCCAATGTAATTTTCTTTGAAGCAACCCTGAATTTGTATACATTAGTCATGTCTGTTAATACGTTGTAACATAATTAGAAAACAAATATGCATCTTGGCCAGAACTCAGATCTACTGATCTTAACTGTAATTGCATCTATCTGAGAAATGCTGCAAAAGTTCATATTTCAATTTTTTTTATAACCCTGGGTAATATCTGTAGGCTGGGTTTCTCTGAGAAAGACTTCACAGGAGCTTTCTATCCAATGCCCACTAAGCCAAAAACATAGCAAAAAGAAGGCTTCGAGAGCCAAGAAGGAAAAGACTCTTCTAATTACTGATGTTTCTTTCCAAAATGTTGAAACGACATTGCTAGAAAAAGACAGTGATCTGCTCAGGAGGGACGTTGAGAAGTTTCACTGGAAAACCTCCATAAAAATTATGTGTTCAGTGTCTGACACAGGCATTTCTCAGGTGTCTTTACATACTTTGAACAACTGCAAGCCATAAACACAAGGACAAAGCTTTTTATAGAGCCAATGGGAATGCATGCTTGCTCGTGTCTGGACTAACTTTAACCCACTGTATGTAACCCTGGCTGTGCTTTAACTCTTCTCTATCCCATAAACTTCCTCATTGTTTTCCAAGAGAGTGTTTGAGATTAGAATTACAGGAACAGGACACTACACCAAAACAACACTCTCACCACCTTACAAAATTACTAAAGGGCATGAATTTACTCTTTTTACTCATTTCTCATAATAAAATGAAAATGCTACCATCATTGCATATTTTCCTGCTTCACCCTTGCAGTATTTTTTTCAGGGAAGGCATGTGTGCCAGCAAAGTGAAATGTGCATTGCAAAAAATTTTTCAGAGGATGACGTCATATTTCTTAGATGGCAAAATTAAGTCAAAAATAATTGTACACAAATAAATACTGCCTGAAATTTTAGCTTTTCAGATACACATATGATCCCCCATGAAATCCTGTATTATGCCCATTCCCATTTCACACACAAGTTATTCTGCCTTGTCATTCTAAAATGGATATAAAAGGAGGACTATTTTTAATGTTATATTAAATGTTGTTGAGTCACACTTGTAACACCAATAATACAAATAATCTTTCCTTGATACATATCACTTTAGACAACCTAAATTTAACACAGAAGAAATTACAGATAGAGGTCCCAGCATGGCTCTTCACACAATTTTTGGTTACCAATTGTGTTTGAATATAGATCTTGATCTGTAATGGAAAAAGAATAACAGCTCCAGTAGACAGCAGCTCCTTTCTAATTGATTGCTAGTTCTATTATGTATGCAGGATATGGCATCCACTTCTGAAAAGATCTGTACTGATGGGTGAATGTAGATAAATGCTAAAAAAAGTGAAAATTCTTCACTTCAGGTCAGATCATATCCTCCCTCCAAGCAAACATGCAGTCATATTGACATAATGTTATTTTTGAAATAATCTTTAATTTGGCAGACTGTGATTGGAGGCTGCCAATACCTTTTGAAATCTGTAGATCTCCTGATGAAGGTTTTGTCATACTCTACCTGTAATCCAAGCCATAAAGTCTTGAGTACATGATAAAATATTCTCCAGCAAGGTAAAGAATGTTTAGCAGAGTCTTCAGACTAAATTTGAAGTTTCCTCTTTACATTAACTTCATATTGCTCCTGCACTATTTGTTCAAAATGGTCATTTATTTACAGCTCTTGAAGTGAAACAGTGACACTACTTTTGTTCTGTTTTGAAATGAATGCATAAAGTGTTAATGATGCCTTCAGTCACCACTTAATAATCACAATGCAAGATGGAAAGAAATAAGCTCTCAGTGGGCCAGGAGAACTTACACTGAATTATGTATGCTCCCAGCTGTGCTGCAGTGTTGATTGGACAAGGCAAACGGCCCTGTAGAACATCTTGCTTTACCTGCAAGAAAAACTGATACCTAAAACACAGAGAGAAAATAAAGTTGTTATTTCAAGTCCAATTAATACTTCAAAATCATGCAGTTTATTGTACCATAACTGTGTGACAGTAAGAGCCTGTATTCCTCTCTAAATTACTTCCCCTATTGACCCTGAAATAACAACTAAGATTAATCCAGTGAAAGAACCTAGGTAAAGGATCACTCCCTGCTTTTCCAATCTGCTTATATTGTGCAGATACAATCCATTATCTCCCTAAAATGTCATTTCGCTCTTTTGACTTTCATAGAGCAGTCAGGAAGTGGGGAAGGGAATCAGAAAATGGAAAAAGAAACCTATCAATGGGCAAAAGTTTAACCTCATCACTGGATCAGAGCAAAAGAGAACTGGGTATTGGATGCTTCTTTACGCAAATATTTCCTCTGCACATACCAGAGGATCGACTACAATGCAGCAGGTAGCTTTGATGGAGTCCATGAAGAAGATGGAGGGGTGTGCCATCAGCAATTAACTGTATCTGTCATACCACAGGGTGCTCTCCTGCTTGGAATAGCAATAGCAGGGATGAAAATGTAATTTTCAAAGTCATAACCTGCTTCAACACTTGGTAAAGCTGAGACCACTTAGAATGAATCAATATGCCCAAAGCAGATGGAAAAGACAAGATAACAAGCCATTATATAAAGGACCTGCAGTTTTGCAACTTCCCATAATGATTTATAAGAAATCTTTTAAACACTGTTTGGATTTTGTCTGGTTTTATTCCAACAGATTTATGCAGTGTTTCACATAATCCTAAGTGAATTTCTTGCACTGATTTCCTACAAAAGGAAAAAATACAGAGAAGGTAACTTTTACAGAAAAAAAAAAGGTCTTCCATACAAACACATAGCTTTTTCATTATTCACTAGTTCAATTTTATCTACATAGACCCATTCAGCTACACTGCAAATAATTTATTCTGTGTTAGTACAAGTTATTTATGAAAGCACCTTGGAATGATCTGTAAGCTCAAAGTGCACCTACACTGATTTCAGGGAAGTTTACAAACTTCAGGTTACATGATAGCTGACTTGGAAAACTTAAGGTCCAACCAGATTTTCTAGACTTTATCACGTGAGCCTCTGAATAAAGATATCCATGTTTTTTCTGATTAATGATTCCCCAGAATTTGTGCTGTGACAGATATTGTAGTAGAAATGTCCATCGTCTAAAAAAGAGTTAATGTTCTCTACCTTAAAGCAACAGGGCATTTGCCCAAGAATTTTCTGGGAATATCATTGGGCAACACGAAGCACAGACACTCAGTGTTCCTTCACTCTAAGCAGTACCTGAGTCCTGCTTCCAGTTTATGCCTGCAGTCATACCTAGACAAATGTTCCCTGTATGAATTATGATAGTGACAAAGATGATTTTACATCTTCTGTGGAATACACAACATCATCTTTCTGACATGAAATGCATTTCTGATGCACACCCATACTTCTGTTAGCATTTCTCCACCTCTACAAAGCAGAGCTTAGAAGGAGAGGATGCTATAAATATATTATCCATGGAGCAGGTAGCTGTAGTTCTGTAGTCTCAAAATAAAGTAGCAGAGGAAACTTCAAAATACACCTGCATCCTGCACTGTTTATTGCTAAAGTGACTCCTGTAAGGTGAACAATCTCAATTCCCACTGAAGCCGCTGAACTCCTTGCAAAACCAGGCCTTTTGTCCATACCTATAGCTAAAGCACTCTCATCTTGTGTGCCGTCATGTTTGTCATGCATATATTAGAGTGCCTAATTGCGAGTTTTCTCTGGCAAACACATCCAGCAAACACCACAGTGTTAGCTTTTGCCTACAAGCCAGACAGATTCTGCTGCAAAGCAATTACAAATTTGACAGGTTTTCATTATTTGCAAAGAGTAATCATGTAATGGCACAGATCGTCAGAATCTGATAACAACAGAGTTAGCTCTCATGTCCATTAAAGTAATAAATACATACTCCAAAGAAACCCATCGGTTAGCACAAGGCAGTTAACACATCACTGGAATTACACACTTAGGCAGAAAATTATTATTATTTTTATTATTATTATAATAAATAAAAAGAGGGCCTTTAATGCCTCCTAAGTGGAAGGACCTTTAAGGGTCCCTTCCAACCCAAATGATTCTAAGGAAAATCATTATTATTATTAATAATAATATTATTATTGTTATTACTATTACTATTATTACTGTTATTTTCCTGAACAACAACAAAAAAAAACCCACAACCTTCCCTCCAAGATTTAAGAGCCTTTGAGAATAAGTGTTCATAGATGTTGAAGGTATTTGACTATTCAATATGTTTCAGAGCAGACTCACAATACTATCATATCCCTTGGCCCTCCCTCTGTACCATCTAAGGTGACAGTTCTACATGACCAAGCACTGTGAAGTCACGAACAGAGGCTTCCTAATTACACTGCAACATTTCTTGACTGGATTCACACACCTGATCAGCAGTGCAGATCACTGACTGGCCTTATCACAGGGCAAGGGGAAATCTTGTGAAAATTTAGCCCCCTGCCTCCTGGGAGGCAGTCACAACAGGTTCTGTGGCCAAAGTTCCCTTTCCCAGGGACACCTGTCTTTCCCTGTGAGCAGGATTTAAAGCTTTTCTGGGAAAGTACAGGAAAACTGCACCAAATTTGCATAGTACAGGGGCATTCCATTGCTGCCAGCTTTTGCTCTTTCACCTGCCAATTCACAGCATTTATTATTTTTGCCAGGCTAGCCTGGGTCTTGTTGTGTTGGAGACTTTCATTCCTGTTGTGCCAGTATGGAAACAAAAGAATTTTCTCACTCTGGAACAAGAAAAATATTCTGGCTGTGCTGCAATCTTTGATTAAGGAAAATGAAAAGCTTGCATGCATTCTAACGAATCCTCATGTGTCACATTCTTAGGACATCAAAAGAAGTATTTTGGCATCTGTTAATGCAAGCCAGCACACTAATTTTGTCTGCCTACCTACCCAAATTCTCAAATTTCCTTTTGAACCTAAAACTAATTGTCCAAGACATTTAATAAATAAAACAAACAGAAAACCCCGAAACTGTGAGAGAGTTCAGATAACCATGTGTGTGTCTGTGTGCAAGCATGTGGTACTGTGTGCATCCTCATACCTTGCAGAGGACAAGCTTAGGTAAAAGAATCAGAGGCATGCAACTCTTCAATTTCCTTCACATATTTTTAGCAAGACCAAAAGAATCCCCTAGAAAAGCAGTTCTGGAATTTAAACTATGGCCAGTAAAGAAGAAAATTCCCTGTATTTATATCTGATATCCAAGTAAACTATAAACTTGGTTATAGCACAATATAAATTCAGCTGTAACAATGCATTAGTGAAAATAAGAAAATAAAAACCCACCCCCAAAAATGCACATCAAGGCCCTTTGATTTTTGATGCATCAGAGAACATCTTTTCTTCTTGGGCTTCCAAACAGTTGTCACTACTAACCACTGTGAAGTTAATCACGATTTTCTTCCTACACACCAATGCTCAAGCAAAAACAAACCCAATCCAGACACACCATAACAATATGCACCTGGATGAAATATATTGCTAGCCTGAGATCAACAAACTACACTTTTATGAAATACTGTACCTTGTTATTTCTTCCTTAAGTTTACATGGATCCTCTGCATAAAATTTTATGCCAAAATACAGAGTGTATGGTGGGCCAGCTGTGGGAAAAAAAATTTAGTGTAGAAGTGAGTAATCATGAACTGCTAATTGGTATGAATTGTTACTAGCTGACTACAGGACAGCTACTAAGAAGTCTATATTAACATTTTATGAAACTTGAAATTTTCTGAAAAAAATGTAACATCCACACCGGAAGTCCATACATCTACACTCATTACACATAAGCAGGAAAAAAAAGGATTTTTATAATTTTTTTTAATCTTTTAATTATTCACATCTTGTCTACTTGGAATTTTTTCTTATTTTGAAAATTTCACTTTAGCTTTCACTGCTAAATTGTTACTTCCCCAAGATAGTTTTTTTTTGCTGCTTGATTTTGATGTTTAAATATTTTTTCCACTGAAGCTATCTGAAAAATGTAATTGTGCCTGAAATGTGATTGTCTGTCATAACTAATAATACTGAATAGTAATTCCTTCCACACTTCCAAGTATCTTACGGAGCATCTTTAATTATGTTAAATTTAGAAATACTTGGAAAAGGTCCTCTAATACACCTTTTAAACATATTACTCTTCTGTTATTCAGATAACTCAGTACCAAAATTCTTACAGCTATATTTATTTCATGCATGCTCCGCTTCTACATCTTTTTTTTAAACATGTCCAAATCCCATTCTTTAATTGTAATAAATATAACAGATCTAGCATCTGCAATATCTGAAAACTGACAGTAATAGAAGAAAATCTATTATCATTAGGAGGCACTGCTTTTACTTTAAGAAGCAGAAGGGAATCCTAGTTGGTTGTGGTATGCTAAGCGTGACAGAGGCATCACAGCTCTTATAGAATTAATTATACGAATTAAGAATAGCACCAGTTATTAGCCTAAAACAAAATTCAAGCACACAGAAATCTCTGGACAATAACCACACAGAATAGTACCAAATGATACCATGTGCAATCTATGTGTAAAATTTTGATACCATTAGGAACTACAATAACAAACTTGTTAAGAACTATCAATCTGCTGTGACTAGAATAGAAATACTGTGCAGACTGTATAGATGGAACATTGTTACTTCATCTTCAGATATGTCTTTGAAGTTCAAATTAAATACATACTGTTTATCAATTCTTTATGTTCAGCAAGGGTCTTGGCAGGATCCAGCCAGTACTGCAAGACAGATAATTATGGAGATCAGTTACTTAACTTGGAAAATGAACACAGAAAAATTGGTTATTCATATCACTTAAGCTTTTCTTCTTCCCTCATACTGAGCTGAGAGGAGGAACTGCACTCTCATCTCTGGAAGAGAGTGTGCTGCTACTTATGCTAGTAAAAATAAATATCAGCTAGCATGAGAAAATATGCTTTTCTGTGGGTGCCACAGGTCTTGAGCTCAGCACAAGTGAGATCAAACACTTCAGCGTGGTGGAGAAGAGACAAGAATCTCATCTGCCTTTTCATTTCTCCAGTGAGTATTTAGCATTGTGGCCATGACACAAACCCACACTTAAAATCACCATGAAGCTATTTATTATTTCAAAGGCTGCCAAAATTTTCCTGAAGAATGCAAGAGGTGGGGGGAGGAGCAGGAGATTTCTAACATTTTATTTGCAAGCCAAAGATGAATGGAATTTCATGGATAATGAAAAGGCATTTTTCAAGCCAAAGTTAAACAATGAAGATGAGAACATTTACAGATCCAAGAACCCCAACACCACAGCCCTGTGGGCACACCTACGCACACATACTTAGTAATGCGTAGTAGATACTTGTTAAATGCTTGTATAGATGGATAAAGTGTCACGCATAGTTACACTTCCAGGCTGATAGGCTGCAGTGCTGGGAGAAGTGGAACAAAAAAACGAGTGTCTCATTAATCCAGTGCACCTGCACAGCAGTTGCTGACAACAAACCCCACAGTCGGAAATGCCAAGGCAGCTCCGACACACCGCTTTCGCCCTTTTCATCTCCTGGCAGCCACTGTGACACTCCCCAGTGCTTCCCCACCTGTATCTCCCCTGCACAGGCTTACAAGCAGCTCACCCCTGCTGCCGAGAAGTGGAGGACCCAGCACCTACCCACCTACCTGCAAGGGATTAATGTTGTGAATCTAAAAGAAGTATTTAACATTTACAGAAGAAATGGGAAAAAAATTAATCATTTTTGAATAGTCCTAACCAATGAAACTATCCAATTACTAAAGTGACTAGTTTACTATTTGTTCTTTACAAATACATTTAGTGTGACTTTAATAATTTTTTATTTATTACTATGACTGATTTAAAAGTTACAATGTCATTAAAGAAAATAACTGCCTTTTAAATTTTAGGTAGAAATGACGTTTAAAAAAAAAAAAAGATGTTTTACATTATAAAGAATAAATGGGCTCTTTTGTCCTTTGTACTTCGACAAATCTGGCTCCCATACAAGCCAGATTTGTAAGCAGCATCCATCCAAGCTCTATGCAGTATTTCATATTTAGCCCTTTTAAGTGCCTGCAAGCACTTTACCACAAATCTGGAATCTTAATTTTTTGTATCTGCATAGGGTTAAACTTGGGTCAAATTCCATAAACCTACTTGAAACAAATATTAACTTGGTTGAAATGTTTGCTGTGGTATTAATCAATGAAGTCTCTGGTGCAGAAAGATCTATCAACTTCAAAATAAATGCTGGACTGTCTTAATTAGATTCTTACAAACCTGTAGCTATCGTGCCACATGTGTCAGTTTTTGTTCACATTTACAAAAGAAATACAATTTTGAAAAGAAAATGTATCATTTTTCAATTATAGTCTCCAGTTATCGAGGTTTTCCCACAACCTAAGACAACACTAAGAATTGGAATTGTTGTGTCAGTTTTTTCCTGCAAATGTTCAGAGCAAAGAACATCAATCTGCTGAGTTCAGGACATCGCTATTATATAAGAAATGTAAAAATTTTCAAGTAATTCCTACATAAAAGTATGTATTTAATGCTTCTGTCTTCATTATTAGAATCTGAAATTATATAGATTATATTTAGCATCATATCATCAGTGTACTGATCTTGCTGCACTCTAAAAGTTTATTCTTACTACCTGTAACTCACCTGACCATCACCTTTGTGTCTGTTGTTTTTTATCCGTTAATATTCCTTTAAAATTTCTTGTTTCTACTCAACTTTATCATTCTCCATATTCTTTCCACCGGTTATGTCATCTAATTTAACACGCACAACAGTTCTCTTTCTTCCTAGATAATTTACCGTGCTTGGGGATGAGTGTAAAAATCCATAAAAAGAACAAAAATCCATTCAACAAAACACAAGCTAAGTACAATTCGACTGTTTTTCTAAGATCTTGAGGACAAAATATGCTCTACATTGTATGAGATTTATTCCCTGTTTTGCCATGGATTACCTCCTACCTGCTGTGTTCTCAGGTTTGTGTGCTCAAACAGAGCTTCCTCGTGGCAGAGGAGAAAACACACCTACAGGGTGGGGGCATGGTGCAGTATGAATGAATAGCATGGTATGTCCTTCTGTATTTTTGTTTCTCCTCTTAGAGCCCTAAGAGGGTATCAGTGTGTGGTACACACTTATTATGATAGCTCAAATAAGCATTATCAGGTGCGAAAAGAAGAATATTTACATCACAGCATGCTGTAAAATTTTTGGTATATAGCACCATTCTTTTGGCATTTGACAAGGGAACACCCTTTGGGTTTCAGAAGTACCCTTTCCCTCATCAAATTCTGCTCAGCTTCTCCTGACATATCATGTATTAAAATTGCTATCTCCATTCTGCCTTTTGAGTACCTCAAGAAAATACTGACCTCTTCCAGAACAGTAACTAGCTTGGCTGTCCTACAGACCTCTGGCAAAGCCATAAGGCAGTAGCAAAGGGACCACGTGGAAAACCCCTGGAAGCTGGAGCACAGCAGGAACCAGCAGTGAGAGTGGCAGGACAGCCCTCCCAGCACCAGTTTACCCAGCCCCTGGAGAAATATATCCCTGGGCCACTGTTTTGCCCAAATACTAAAGAAATGAGAGACTGTAGTCGGAAGAGTGTAGCCAGCAGGTCGAGGGAGGTGATCTTGCTCCTCTGCTCATCCCCAGGGAGGCCACATCTGGAAAACTTTGTCCAGTTCTGGGCTCCTTCATGCAAGACAGACAAGGAGCTACTGGAGAGGGTCCAGCGAAAGGTCACAGAGATGATGAGGGGTCTGGAGCCTCTCTTTTAGGAGGAGAAGTGAGAGCTGGGCCTATTTAGGCTGGAGAAGAGAAAACTGAGAGGGGATCTCAGTAATTCCCATAAATATCTCCAAGGTAGGTGCCAAGAGGATGATGCCAGACTCTTTTTAGTGGTGCCAGTGACAGGACAAGGAGCTATGGCCAAAACTAAAACACAAGTTCCACCTCAGTGAGGAAGAACTTCTTTACATTGAGGGTGGCAGAACATGGGAACAGATGCCCAGGGAGAGTGTGGAGTGTCCATCTCTGGCAACAGTCCAAATCCACCTGGATGTGTTCCTGTGCCACCTGCTCCAGGTGACTCTGCCTTGGCAGGGGGTTGCTCTGGGTGATCTCCAGAGGTCCCTTCCAATCCTAACAACTCTGTGATTCTGTGAGGCTGGACAGTTTCCTAACCTACCCCCAGCTTCTGCTGCACATATTCTGGTGATCGTGTCTCATCAGAAAATACCAGATGGGGCACAAAGTCCTGGCAGATGAGGCAGAAGACACAAATTTCCCCTCCAGCAAGAGCCAGCTGATGATTCACATTGAGAATCACGAGGACAGTATCTGGTGTCAGCTTACAGTAATTTGGGTACCAGCACTCTGCAGCAATGCAAAAGGCTCAGGAGAAGGCTACATGATGAAGCACAGTAAGAGATTCAGTGTCATTCCAAGAAAATTGGTCGTTCTTTTAAAGGTACTCAAATACTGCATGAAAAGAAGTACCATGTAGTTTGTCAACAAAGGCACTAAGATATTAGGAAACACTACTGACAACCCACAGCATTAGTTGAACCCATCTGTTCACTGGGGTGTAGTTTTATATCACAGAATTTTAAATTCATTATTAAATGTTGTATTTTAACTAATTATTAGAAGGTACATTTTATTGTTCCTTTGGAGACCTGTCTTGTTCAGAGCACTAAATAAATATAGGTAAAGCTATTCTGGCAGGAACTTGTAATCTTCCAGAGCATAATTCTTCCAATTGAATACTGTCCTTTTACTGCGGAGAGTTTGGGGATACCTGGAATGTCAGTAAAGCGAAATTTGTGTAATATGACCAAATAACTACCCTGGAGACAGGGTCATCCAGTTTATGCTTCATCCTACTGTTCGTGGCCCTGCCAGTGCCACCCAGTTCTGTCAATCTGTTTGCTGCATCCAGCTCTTCTCACAGGCTAATTAGTTTGTTGGCTGTTCAGGAAGAGACCATTTTAATGCTACACATTCATATACACTACATAGCACAGTGAAACCTTGTTCACTCATTAGAGCCCTACTGGTAGTACTAAAATAATTATGATACCACCCACAGAAGAGGTAGCTCACCAACACAGCACTTAAAAGACCACCTGGAAGTGCTCAGGCTTGCAAAAGTAATGGGGAAAATAACTAAACAAGCCTTTTCAAACCCTTAATAATAAAAATGTTTCTTTTGTGACTGGTTTGTGTTCTTTAAAATATGTAAGTTTTGTCTATGCTGCTTTATTCATCATTCAGTTAAATATATAGTGTGACAAAAAAACCTGACAGTACAAATATTTTTTCCCCTACCACAAGCAATGTATTAATAGGTAGCCCAACCCCCAAATACTTTTCTCCTCTGAGACTAACTCAGGTTTTAAAACTAATTAGCAAGGTAACCTTTTTCCTCTTCCCTTAGGAAATCTACTGTGGTCAATCCAAAAAATATCCAATCCAAAATTTAAATCCAGGCTTCTTGCCAGCCATTACAGGGCTAATTCCCACAACAGCCCCAAGAGTTCTAGCCATAGTCAGCATGCAACTAAATATATGTTTACAGCTAAAGCACAAGGTATTGTTTGGTGCATGAAAACTTTCCATTATATTGTCCATTCTTATGAGCTTATAAGATTTCACTAAAAATAGCAAGCTAGCAGCATAAAACTACACATCACAAAACACATAAAACTACACACAGTAGCATTGTTTGGCTCATTTATGAACTTTTTAGATGAAAGAGCATCAACTTTTCGTTATTGTGACACAGCCAAACAACAGGAAAAGGCTTTTTCACAACAGCTGGTTACAAAATGGCCCAGGTGCAAAGGCAGCAGCACAAACTTGGCCAGTTACTGTGGCAGCATCTACATGGCAGGGCAGGTGCACTCCATAGGCTGGCATGCAGCTGAGGGCCCGTATCCACATGGCAAGTCCAGTGTTGGTGCAAGAGCAGCTGAATGACAGAAGTGGGATAAACACCTTCCTAATCCATGGGAAAAATCAAGAATCACGGTAGCTTCCTGACCTTGGGCTAGCCAGAGGATAAAGCCTAAAGCTAACATTAAATTTACAACACTGGAGCACCACATGAGAGAAAAAGTAGAACAAAAGGATGTGCACTAAAATGTGCTTTTATGTGTCCCTTTCACAATAGAGATGCAATCCTTTTTATATGCATATTGTCATATATACCACTAAATACACCCTGTGTATGCTTCTGGAAATATTCCCAGGAACAGCCATTTTTACTTTATTTGCAACCACAGGAAAAAGGAAAACACTTTGGAGAGCAAAAAAATACCTACCTGCTCTTCATTCACACCTCAAATTCCTCAGGAAACTAAAACTACAGTTTTTAGCAGTCTACCTTTGGTTCACAGCTGAATCTGGCTTTCATCTTCATGGAATGAAATTTGGTTAGAAGCTTATCAAGGAACTGAATTCATAAATGTTTGGACTACAGCACAGAAATTAAGATACAGCAAGTGGGGCAGTCTGTAGCTCTCAGTAGCAATCAGTAACCTTCTGCTTAACACTGTTCTGAATTCAGTCTTTACGTGATCAACTTCTGTTTAACAGAAGAAATTGGCAAATATTTAGCCAATTCAATAAGTTATTACTGTATTTAGATGAAACAGGGTCTTGTGCAGTACTATCATCACAAAACACTAGCTTCAAAACTGTAAAGGCTTGACTTAACTTAGCCATAGGCCAGGCAATATTACCTTCATAATTTTAAGGTAATATGAAGACCACCCTGTGAATACAGCGCTGGTTCCTCTTGCTGAGCACTCCCTGCTCCTCACCTCTGCCAGCAGCAATCCGGCACAAGCCTTTGGAGGGGCTGCTCCAGCGCTGCAAGAGACTGCCTGCTTTGGCTGAAACATCTCAGCCTGGCTTCCTTCTTCTTGTCTGTTTAGGATGGTAATCTCCCAGTAGAAAAAGCCTCAGATGTGTGGGTGAGTCCCTGTCTCAGAGGCTCTAGAGAGCATGGGCTCAGGGACACAGAGATGGTTCAGGCAGAGTGAAAATGGCATGGCCCAACACACCCTGAACCAGGTGCTCAGGAGCATTGCAAGTGAAGCTTGCACTGTGATGCACTCAGGGACACTTCTTCCCAGGCACTGCAGGGCCAAGTGAGGCTGAAGGGCACAGAGCACCAGGCACTGGCTGCAGGGCACAGTATTAGAGAGGAAAAAAATATCAATCCTACTTGCATAGAATACGTTTTTACTCTTTTTACTTTCTTGATTTAGTTTTCAACAACATTTAGTGTTTGATTCTGTTCCTAAGACATTAATAGCTATTCCAATAGCTATTTATTGCAAACAAACAAAAGAAATTATTACTGGAAACCTGAGCCAGGAAACAGTTAAAGTTAGGGGAAATATGACAATTTAATGCTTTACAGGCAAACAGCACAACAAGGTAAATTTTATACATGGCAAATCCAATCTGCTGTGTCTTTTACTCACCGTTTGATGACTTCGGTCACAGTAGCGCAGTCCAAAGTAATCTATTTCCACCAGGTTTAAGTGACGAAATACGTAGCCCAGGACAACCGACCCTTTCGTTGACTTCTGTGGGAAAGAATTTACAGAGCCTATTCACAAAGATGCTCTGCCTTTGTCAGCTATACGCAGTGGCATTCATGCATTCAATTAGCTTTGTCTAAAAAAAAATTGAGGAAGTTCCCAGTGCCTTTAACAATTCAGCAGTACAGATGAAAATATTTTACACATTTAAACAATAATTCTGTAAAATACTATTAGGAAGCTGGTAAGGTAGTAGTTACACAATACCAAAAGAAAAACAAAAAAAACCAAACAAAAATTCCACAGTTCTGGTGAACATAGCATTTTTCAAATCACACTCACCCTTCCAGTACAGACCTGTCACTCAAACTCTGACAATGGAGATCAGGAGGCAAAACTGCCCTTAAGACCTAAATTATACATCATTAACTTCTCTGTTACTAATCTTTGTAAAGAAGGTTAGGTTTTACTTGTTGTAAAATATTTTTGATAGTAGAAGGGGGAGCAGTCCAACACCCTGAATTGAAATAATCCCGCTGTTTTCTTGAATAGCACTTCATTAAGTATCTACGACAGTATTTGCAAACAATGCTGGGGACAATATTGCAAACAACAGTGCTGTTGAGAATGCTCTATAAAAAGCTCACTTCCACCTGAATGCCTCGGATTTGTCGGTTCGCCTGGCAGTGAACAACAAACAGATGAGGAAGATGGAGAATAATTACACAGAATGATCTCCCCTCAGAATCAGTCAGAGCCTTTGACCATTACAGTCCTAAATTCCACAAGCAAATACAGACATAACTCACAATTAGGTTTTGCTTAGCTGCTTCATATTTTGTAAACTACTAGATTGTAGTAAAATCACCACAGAGAAAAGAAACAGAAAGTGGAAGCTGTGGGATATTGTTTGTGCTATTTCACTTTCTAGTGGGATATTGTTTGTGCTGTTTCACTTTCTAGTCTATGAGCAAATAATTTCAAAATCAAAATGGCAAATAATACTGATTTAAAAATCCTTTAATTTATCTTTTCTGGTGAAATATCAATCACATCACAATGGTGAAGATCTATTTTTTTTTCAGCAGGTGCATTTGGTCAGGATTCATAAGTAATCCCATGAGCAGGGACAATAAAACAATTTCAGGTGGCCACTCACACACTAAGCAAGCCATGACAAGGTAAACATCTCTGGTAGGCTGGAAATCGCATATCCATGCTATTCACCAGATTTACTATATATTTGCTTAAAGCAGGAGTTGTACTTGAAAGGTTCTCTTTGTCTAAATCCATCACAGTGGTTGTTTACATCAAGCGACTGCAATTACATATTCCCTCAGCATGTACAGTGAGCCTTAATGATCAGCCACAAAACAGAGGGCAGTCTGGAGGGAAACATGATTAAGCTAAGCAGAAAGTCACTAAATCTCAATTTATCAAGTTGGATAAAGCAGAGCAATACAGTGATTTTATCATCAGTTTCATCAACAAGAAACTGAACTTAGGTTGTGAGAACAAGGCAAGACAAGCTATAGAGTGACCATCAGGAGCACTGCAGCAAAAAGATGGAACAAAACAAAACACACCTTAAAAATACTTAAAATACAGGTTTGATTACTAGACAGTGGGGATTTAAGACTGAAATGTAATTGTCCTTGCTCGTTTTATTTTTAGATTAGTTGTTATTCAAAAGAAGCAGAGGAGACATCCCACTAAAATGGACATCGTTATCTCATCATTCATATATTGGACTTGATGATCCTGATGGGACCCTTCCAACTGGAAAGTTCTATGTTTCTATGTCATGTAAGGCAAATACCTTCACCATTGTAGCTGTTTCCATTATCATTTAAGCAGTACAGCAATGTCTTGGGAACCTAGGACTGAACAGGCATCTTCAGAAACAGACATGAGGAAAGTTCAAAATAAACAAGCAGTCTGACTCCAAACAACCTTTGCAGATAAATGATGGCAACACTTCCAGCTGGGTACTAAACATTCAGAGAACGTTTTAGACTAAAGGATCTCCACCATCAGCCACTCAGAGTCAATGGCTTTTGACACAGTTAACCACAGTGAGGTCAGTAAACCCTTGCAGAAGGTATAAAAAGAGTTGCCTGCACCATGGCTCACAGGACACATCGCGTGGTGCCCACCCAAGCCTTGCTCACCTTCTGTGATTGTGTGAAGTTCAAATCTGTTTGCTTTCAATGAGCTTTCCACTCCTTCTTTGTCTGACCAGTATCGTTATTCACAGTGTCAGCTGATTTTATTAACAGCACTAAGAAATACTGATTGAGCCACCAAGACGAAGTTGTCAATTTCCCATTCAGGCATCTTACAATAATAGTACACAATCCTGGGAGTAATCAAAGAAGCTTAAGCCTTACAGGAGTTCAACTTACATGACTCTGCACCAGTTTAGAATACAACTACCCTTCTTGGCTGGAAGTCTTCTGCTTCATTCAGCTGAGGACTGCACAAAGAGTTTTTGGGACAGCTTTCCTTCCATGGACACTAAAGCTGGTGTGTCATCCCCAAGAAATACGTACATTTCAGACCTGTTTTGGTTGAAATTAAAGCCTCTTTTCTTTCCTTTCAGAGATAAAAGGCTTTTTAACTTCTTTTTACTTATACTGCTAGGCAGAGAGAAAACATAAATGCTTGTTAATCTATTCTCTTTTGACACAGCTCAGTTAACACTTCAGCAATTGCAGGTCCTGCAGAAACAGGTGGTCTGGCTGTGAGGAAAGACTGAGCAAAACCATCCAGCTTACAATGGCTGGGGGCTCTCCACCTCTACATCAACAAGGTGCTCAGTGCTTCGGTTACCTTCAGCATGCTGTAGTCTCCACAGCCCTCTTTGCCAATCCCTCTCACATCTTTCAGCAAAGCCTGCATGAACACAAAGAAGTGCTTTGCAAGGGAACATCCAGGATGTGAGCCAGGACCTATCTATCCTCACACCCTTCTAACCTCACCTTCCTTAACCTTGTATTTTCCCAACACTGGAGAGCACTGTCCAGGTAAAACACTGACCCTTGGAGAAACCACCACAGCCTCATTTTCAATTGAAGTTCTCATTTTTAGCCACATGATTTCAGGGTTTCATGCAAGTAATTTGCGTCTTCAAGACGAGTCAAGAAAGCAGTTTTGCTGATGAATCCCTTAGTAACTACCTCTCAGTCCTGAAACACATTTTTACTGCATTTGTACAAAGTTTTGCAAACTAAGAGAAGCCATCTTATTTCCCCTGGTAAAATTACAGGAAAGTTCAGCAAAGCTGGAAACCAAAACTGTCAAAGACGCTGAAAGTATTACATTCACATCATATGGCATTGCAAAAGTTACATAATCTGCCTTGCATTAAGCTCAGACTTGCGAAAGGTTTGCATTCTTAGGGGTAAACCCAAGTACATTTGAAAACACCAACAGCAATGCTTTCAAGAGAGAACAAAGAATTGTTTCAATGAGTCATAACATCTTGCTTTACATGTTAGCACTGTGGCTTCATAAACCAGAAAGGCAGGTTTATACTGGCTAAAGAAAATGACAGCCAGACCATTCAGGAGAAAGCTGATTTAATTGTAGTTTTCTTAATCAAATAGAAATTATTCTTTTAAAAGCAGTACACAGAGTACTGTGTTTTAACATATTCATATTACTCTATATTTAGACACCAGAAATTCTTATCTTTCACACAGCTCACCGCTTTTTTGCTCCAATGAGGTTTTTCTTGTTGGGTATTTTTTAATTTTCTCTCTTGTGTTGTACAGAGCAGTGGAGGCCAAATCAGAACTACCTACTGACGTTAACTGAGTTTAAAGACAAAATCTCTGCCCCAGTAGGATGCTAGTCCCTTTCTTGAAGGAAAAGTGCTATAGGGTAGTGAAGCCTCTTGTTATTAGAATAGAGTGTAACGCGTTGTCCCTTTTAGTTCGAACAGACATCATGAAGCTTTTCTCCTGAAAGTAATCCAATCCACACACTCTACCTCCTACAACCCCCCCAAAAAATAAGGAAGATGCAGAAGAATTCATGAGCCTTTGCCCAAAAAAAAAAAACCCTTAGAACTTTAGTTGAATATAACATCTGCCTTTTGAGATGCCTTCCCCCATCAGAGAGTCCCCCTGCAATGCAGCCTCCTCAGAGACCAAACTGCAGTATTTGCCCTAGGTAAAGGTTACTAAGGAGAGATTAAAATTATGCACAAAGGCAGCACACAATCACACATGAGAGTGAACAGATACAGAGCAGAAACATGTGTATCCAAACAGCATTTTCTCACTTTTCTTTTTGGCCTATTCTTGCCCCTTACCTCAAGCTCAGAAAAGACTAGACACTACTGCAGTTTTTCATCATCTTCCCCTGACAAAAGCAGCAAGGCATGAAGCTCTGAAATCAAAGATCTTGGTTTTTAACAACACAGAATAAGGACCCCTTTACCCCAAGGCAGTCAGCCACCCAGGCCTCAATTTGCATACCACATGTTCAAGCAGAGGAAAATCTTTAAATTAAAAATGCTAATAAACATTTACAAATATTCACCTAGACAAAACAGCTTAGCCTTAATTTCCAGAATGCATGTCCAGAGAAGAATTTACATTAGTGTTATTTTATACATGCAAGGCATTCCCCAGCACAATCATAGAACAGAAATAAATACTTTCAGGAACTAAGAATTTAACAATTACAAATGAAACAACACAGGCTGCCCTAAGTATACACTATTAAAATGATCCATCCAAAATGTACTAATCCATCCCTGCCTCTCTGCTTGTATTTCACTGGCAGCAGACATGCCAACCTCTTTTCAGAGGTTTTTGTCTGAAAATTCCCCGGATTTATGGACACAGGCACAGACCTCCCTATCACTGTTCCCAAGAACTTGACACAGTGTCTGACCTGCCTGCATACAACAGATGACACTGAATTCTAAGTGCTGTATATTAAGATATCTGTAGACTAGTTTAGCTTTCACTAGTGGTCAATCCATTGCATTCCAGTCAGAAAATGCTATTCTAGAAAAAATATCTGAAGATGCACCATATTTTCCTGGTTTTGCAATTATTGTATCTGTCACAAATTTATATGCTTAGGAGCAAACTCCTTAAGAGAGGGATACATTCCTAGGAGCGTGGGCTCCAGCCAGTTAACCATCTCCCCTTGTAACTACTGGCTGGAGTGCACTTTGAGGCACTGTCACAGATAGATGTAAACTGATTTACTTGACTCTGAAATATAGAAGAAAAAAAGTTAAAGAAATGAGGCTTTAAAAATGTTTGGCTTATGGGAAATTAATTCAGTTCAGTGGGGTCCTTTTTGGGGAGAAGATATAAGCAAGTATATTTATATTTACATGGTATAGCAATGCAATTTGTATCTGCACTCACATTAAAAGGAATGCTCTAAGCAGGAATCAAAGTCCACTGAAGACAACAAAGGGCAAGCAGAGCAAGCAGAGCAAGCAAATAAGTAATGGGAAGACAACTAAATTTTGGGAATTTAATTAAATACTTACTAGTGCTTTAAATTTGATCTCTCCTCTGTAATGTACAAAATGGCAGCAACTAGTTCTGTGTGGAGGAATTCTAGCCATATAAATTTTATTTTAAAATCTATTCACTAATCTATCCCCTGATATTAACATTATCCAGTTCATTAGCATCTACATTCACCATATGACAGATGAGTTAAGATACCAACAATAATGCATTTCAAGTTTTCCCAGAAAAGATCTTTTCTGAAGAATTGAATACCAATGAGCATTTCCATCATTCTCATGTACTTTGAATAATTCTACACCTAAGAAAGGAACTATGACAATACTAAAGAAATTTGAAAATACAGCATACAACCACCCATTGGGAACGGTGAAGATGTAGGTTACTATTGTTTTTCCACTTTTTGAAGATGCTCTTCACACTCAGATGTGTGACCTGGTGTACCTTCTTGTCAGGAGAGGGAAGTGAGCAACCCATGGTAGAGCACTTGGTGGAAGTATTGCCCTGGCAGAGAAAGGATGCTGTACTTATTTTTGGCACATTCATCCTAAATAAAGTAAGCATCCCCTGTTTTCTAGGTAATTTTCATGACATAGTTTCTGCAAATCTTTTTCCAGTCATTGAAGTCTTTCTTGAAACCTTTCTCATATAATCTTGCTGCAATTTTTAAAGTCCATTTTTGCTGTTGGTCATTTTGGCATTCTTGATTTCTGTTTTCTCCCCTTTTCAGTTCTTTTGCCTTATTTGTCTTCCTGTATTTCTTATGCTCTTTATGGCAATATTCCTCATGCTAGTTTTGTCAACGTACATACAAAATATCAGTTGAGGAATAAATACATAGGTATAATCTATTTTGTGTCAGACATCTAGTCCTGGTATGTTTGGTTCTATTCCTCCTATTTGTGATTTCTGCCTTTGTGCCGAAGGGAGGCACTTGAGGTACCAAAGCCTCAATTCTAATATCTCTATCTTTTCCTATGGCCATCATTTTAAACACCTCTTTTAAATTAGGTGTTGCATGCATTTTCATGGAGCATATATTAAACTCATTATGCACAGCAGTTTTAGAGCACAGGGACTTTAAATATGTCACTTGCTTTGCTTAACTGCTTTAAGTGCAAGGCTGACAAGGGAGTGTCAGTGAAGAGTTGAACTCTAAAAGGCTTTCAGAAAGAGAAAATGTTGACAGTTAAAGACTAGACACTCACTCTGTCAAACTGCTCAGGGATTTTACTATTACTGCAGCTATTAAACAAAGAAGTAATGAAGTTATTTTCTTGTTACAAGAAGTTGGCCCAAACTATTAGCTGGTAGAATGGTGAGCAGGTTTTTTGTGTTGTTTGGGAAGTTTTAGGAGCAAGAAGAATGGGAAGGAGAAAAGGTCAGTGTACATCTTGCCAATCCTTTATTTTGATGTTTTTTCATTCAGAATGAATAGCTGTACTGTCAGAGCTGAGCATACCTGCAGAAGCTTGTTTGTACAGAGCTCCACTAGACTGAGCAAAAACCAAACCACCTTCTCATGCTCTCTCTCCCTCAGCAAAGCCCAAATTTGGTGCCCTGCTTACCACCCACTCTCAGCCTTGTTAACCTCTTTGCCTTCAAGTTGCTTCTGCTTTTCTTAGGATAGTTATTTCTGCTACTCTCTGGCTTTACCTGTGTCATCCCCTCCATTTTCTATTTCCCCTCCTTTAGTCTGCACGTCATTTCTTGAAGTCTTTTCAATATTCTGGTCATGAAGTCAGCAACTTTTGATGGATATTCCCAAGTAAACTCTCAATTTAAATTTTAACCCTGTATTTCCAAATCCCCATGTTCAAGAGTAAGGGCTACAACAAATGCAACACAGAGGCTTAAATCTTCATCTTCAAGTCAGTTCACCCTTAGAATCCTCTATCAAGCTCAATTTAAAAAAAAAATGTAATAATTTATGTTTTCCTTCTTCAAAAGCAGTGGTGTTAGCATGATTTTGTTTATCATTTGATTCTGCTAATTGAACTGTCTTATTATCAGTCAAGAGATATTACAAGAGCAGAAGTTACAAGAGAAACAGTGGAATCTTCTCAGATGCAAAACTAATGGAAAAGACAAAGAGAGGATATATTTCTTGAAAGGACAGAGACACTTTTTCTCCCTAGCTCTGGCACAGAAAGAGCCACTAAGAGACTCAGGGAAGAAAGACAAAAAACAAAAATAGTAGCTCTCTCCATTCAACAAGCCTTTCAAAGCACAAGGATCTTTGGAACTTTCCTCTTCCACCACAAACCTGTAGGAGTCCTGCCCCAACACAGAGCCACTCACATCCCAAAAAGCTTTTTCCAAACATTTGATCATTTTTAATATTTAAAAGTTTTATTTCCAGTTTGATGAAGTTCAGTTTCTCATTTGGGCTGACACCACCAAGTCACTTACTTCTGCACTGCTGACAGACAGAAGGCAAAGGAATACATGTATTACCCTGAAAAATGTACATACATTTTCTGTACATCTTTGCCATGGTGCTTCTCAGAAAACTGATTTCATTCTACTGGAAACTTAATTCTCATTGAAATGTCTCATAATAAACATCTGGAATTTCATATAAAAAATAAAATTGAAGATTGACTTTTTTAAAATGTCTTCATTTTTTGTTTAATAGACATTCCCCATTAGAGCAATGGAGGATAAACTGCAAGTATTTTTGTTCTAAAAATAGTTTTCCAGATATCCTCGTTGGCAAATGCCACCCACACAAAACAAAAAAAAAAAAGGACAAGAATAAGCTACCCATTAGCAGGGCATAATGGCTGCTAATGGGGAACTTTATACACCTGCATTCTCTCCTTCCCCTTCTAGAGTTTCTGGCTGTCCTGAAGAGATGCTATCCAGTGCCACACACTTCATGGGCTCATATTACCATTTCACTGGTGCTAGGCTGCATTCAACTTTAACAGGCTTGACTGAAGATAAAAAAAACAATATAAAAGCCCCTGCATGGGAAAGGAAGGACGCTCAGGGAGCCGCGGCTGCAGAGGGGGATGAAAAGGAAGTATCCATCACAGCTCCCAGCTCCTTGTCACCCTCTGACTAGTGCTGCCTGGCCCCTCACACCCACACTCACAGCAAGAGTGCCCCATTCAGCTGTCAATCAATTCCCAAATCATTCAGCTGTCAGTCAGTTCCCGAATCACTGCAGATTCCAGCCCTGCATATTCAGATAAAACACAATCCAAGCCAGAGGGGGTTTTTTTTGTAGAATGATACCCCTGCACATAAATAAAAACAAAACAGAAGTGTTAAGTTAAAATAGTGACACACATTTAAATTGAAAGCATCGACGGAACCTGCAAACCATTAATTCATTCTTTTGTGTGTATGTGGCAGTGTCACCATGAATTGTTTCACCTCCCCCCCGCAATTCACACAGGACTATCACTGTCTTCTCCCTGGCATCATTGCTCATCCCTGGCTGCCAATCCTATGCTCCTTAATTAGATCTACCCGTCGTGTAATCCAGGGGTTATTGTGTGCCTTCCCGAAGCACTTCCCAGTTCCTTGCCCTTTCCCGCATGCTGCCTCATTCCACAGAGCACTAACATCATCCTCCCTGCTCATACCCCCTGTCACAGACAGTGCTGCTTCCCCCAGCCAGACACCCCCACTGGCTCCTGTGTATTGCACTGAATCCTTACTCCACTACTTTGACCCACCTCCAAATCATTTCTTCACTCTCTCCTGCCGACTTTGCCCTTGACCCCACGTGAATCAAGACAGGAAATTTCTCCACACTCTTGTATTGTGGGACAGGTAACTCAGAGACACATTCGACGGCTCCAAATGCAAGAAAATTGTTTTCAGTTTTGGTGCCCAAACTCAAGCACCAGAAACACCAGAACCTGATAGGGCCGGTGTGAGATAGCATCTTTATGGGACTTCACTGATAAAGTCTGAGGAAATCTCTCCTGAGAGAGAGATTCCAGCATCTTAAACGGGCTTATTGTAGGCATATCTTAAAAAAAACAGAGAACAACACACCTCTGGCATAGTGACCATGCTGACAGCAATTATAAATGAAGCTCTTTGCTCCAAGAGCAAAGACCTCTTTTTGTTCCTCAGACAAAAGTTGTCTGGTTTTCTTTTTCTTTGACAGCCCTTTTTCTCCTTGTTTCACTCTTGGAAATACCTAAACTGATTTGAACAAAACTTTGTGAAATAATTCTTTGCAAAGTCTGAAAGCTGATGAGTAGAAAACCTACAAACAGAACAACCAACTCCAGTAGGGCTAACAACCCTCTCCCTTGCACCTTCCTTTCAGGAAAGTCCCACAAGCTTCTCACACTGAATTTACAGCTATTTCCTCAGAGATAAAATTAAAAAGTCAGTATTACTCTGAACAAGTTCTTGGGCAAGGAACTTTAGTGATAACACACCTATTTCCCTATGAAAAAGTAATGCACAAAATATTCTGCGTGGCTTTAAGGGAAACTATGGCATATTTTAGTGACATTTTCTTTCCCTGTGACCTCCATTCTTTTTCCCTTTTAGCAAGTAAACCTCTCAAGTAGTAACTCAATGGTAATCACAGTGATTCAGGCAAGGACACTACTTTCTCACTACTTAGTCTTCACTGGATCCCTAAAATGGGTAGCATATTTTGAAGTGTCTGTATATGATATGGGAAAACTGCACAAACCAGAAAACACAATTTACATGTTCACGTACTCATCAATAAAATTACCACAATCTCTTTATTTTTAAGAGATGTTTAACGTATCAAGGTTGTTGGAGAAAGATGTTTTTAACATAAGGCTACAAACCAAGTAACTGCTATACCTTGGTTTGAAACCTATTCCTGCAGAAGGTTTTTATTCTTTGATATGGAACATTCAAGAAACTGAACATCTTAAACATGGTATAATATGATATGTATGATAGATACTTATATATATGAGAGTTACATTTTTGTATCCGGTTGCTGTTTACCTATGTTAACAAGAATGTTCCATATAATGAAAAAATAACCCCCACCCACCTTAATTAGCATCTCTACAATACATCTCCATGAAGGAGAATATAAAGCAATTATATTCGTGTGCAAATTTGGATTAATTTCTTTACTACCAGCTGATAGGCGGATTAGCAATACGCATAGCATAAAGATCTATACACAAACACAACACATATAATTTTGCAGAACCAGATCCTTCTTTCTTTACATTTAGTACAAAACTAACAAATATGTCTGTTCAGTAACAAAAGTTGCAGAGATGTAAGCAGTTAACCCCTTAATGCTCATAGTCTAAGTATTGTGACTCCGCTGAAAAAAAGGCATCCTTGCAGCATCTCCAGCATCAGACTCAAGGGGTTAGTTAATGAAATGCCCGAGGCATGCCATCCTTTCCTATGTGCTGTACTCTATGACCCCACTTACACATCTCAAGCAAGAAGGAAAACAGCTTTTAAAACAGCTTTCTGACTATAGACATGAAATCCCAAACATATTTCACATTAGGGAAAAAAAGGAGTTGATTATTACCAGAAGACAACAATATCTGTTTAGAATCCACTGGTGATGTGAAAATAATTCATTCAGATTTAAGTAAATGGGAAATTTATTACTGAATTCTAAGGCAGAGAATTTTAGATTAATGTTAGAAATAAGATATTAAGTCTTCAGCCTAAAATTTGCTAAAAGTGGAGCTACTCATGAGCTTAATCACCTTCCTTTAGATCCAAACAGCACAGTGGTCCCAGCTACCTCCAAATATCAGAGTTAAAAACTGATGATTGCAATAAATGCAAAATAAACTATGAAACTGAAGGCTGACTGTAAAAACTTCTCTCTTTAAATCCTGAGCTTGCAGGCAAGCCACTGGTGTATTGTCAGGAGTCTCCAGCAGAGAATCTCCAGTTCTGTTACAGCGGTACCCTGCCACAGAGCACTGGATGAACCTTAAACGATCATGTTTTAAAGTGAATTATTTTAAAATTCTGCATATGCCAAACACAATTCTTTCACTGCAGGCAAGTCACGACATGTTCTGCAGACTAGACCATTAGATTTCAAATGGAAGATCACTACTTTCATTTTTAACTTGCTCAAAATGTATTTGGTTATGTTCAAAACCTGAAGCCAAAATCACTCATCTCTGATCTGTGTTGAATACAAGACTTTGGCAGCATTACTATTGTTTACAATAAATATAGCTTATTGGGTGATTTGGACAAAATCCTGTTCACACTGAAATTCAAAAGTAAAAGAAAAAAAAACAAAACAAAACTTTTGTTTGAAGTCAGGAGGTTCACACCCTTCAGTTTTGATCTGATTGGTTGAGGGTAAAATAATGTGGCTTGCTTAGAGTAAAGCCAGCAGCATATTTAGCAGAAATTAATAAAGTAATAGCCCCTAGGCTTCCCCTTGCATTTTAGTTAAGAGGCACCATTTCTGTAAATTTTTAAGGTCTGACGCTTCATGTGGACCTCAGCCTTGCCCATACTCATCACTTTGGCAATGGGCTGCTAAATGAGATATACCAAAGTAGTGCTTCTTGAAGTTCTGTGGCGAAGTCAGTGACTCTCATTTTCCAGAATTAATTGTGACTAAGCACCCTTCCTTGTAAAATATAAGGTTTCAATTTTTGCATCCTTTTCTTTTCTGGTGATATGAACTCCTGCTCACAAAACTTCTCTGCTGACAACAACCACATCAGGACTGTTACATGAGACAACACCCAAAACCATATTAGAATATATATCTCTTTCTATACATGTTACAATATGCATGTAAAATGATTTTGAAATAACTGTATTTGTTTAGAAGTGGAGGAGGCTGTTTTATTATTTAAGGCATCCCCCAGAATACTGATGCTTCCCAACCAAGGTGAGAATTGAAACTTCATCCCAGGTAGCTAATAAAAAGAACACAGACAGTAAAACTGCAAGATTGTCCCTCTCCACTGAAAGGTGCAGTTCTCTCTAAGTCAAAGTAGGTTTCAGCAAATCTTTTCTACCATAAAAGTCTTAACCAACCGTTTTATTTCCTAACAGGTGTCGGCCCAGTATCTACCACATTAAAGATTCATCCCAGCACTATTCCTCCCAGGCTCTGCTCCTCAGCCCCCAGGTTGTACTACAATGTCTGAGGCATGACTGAGGACCAAGGCATTCACTTATTTGCCCTATTAGCTCTATCTGAAATACCCATATAACAAATGTCCTCAAGGACAGTCTCACCCAACTTCCCAGTTGTAACAAATCCAGCAGCTCTCACCAAGATGCCAAAAGTGCTTGACATCCCCATCCCTTTGCTGAAGAGAGGGTGGATGCCAGCCTACACAGCTGCTCCTGGGAGCATAAGTCATCTGGTTTCAATGAAAAGGAACCAGGATAGCACAGATCTCTCAGTTAAACTTCACAAATCAAATTTGATTTTGACTTGCCATAATCTGCTGATGTCTCAGTCAGAAACCTGCTGGGAATTTTAGGCAGGTATCCAATCAGTATGAAAATGAACAAGTCCCCCAGATTGCAGTAGTTGCACTGGAGTAGTGATCAGTTACCCCAGCCACAACACAGAGCTCAAGGGCATTTGGTTTATCCAGTTATGCAAAACACATGAGATTTTAACAGGAAATCGGCCAACTCCCAGACACAGTTATGCTGTTAAAATACACGACTCACATCTAGATTGGGCCTGGCTGGACTACAACACTATGCCAGTGATGCACATGGCATTCATCCAGTTAATTGAGGAGGAGTAATGTCAGTGGCTTTGACACTTCTAAGGCAAAGCCTGGACCTGCTGCCATGCAACACACCACCAAAGTCAGTGACTGAGGTCTTTCATGGATGAGTGGACAACACTACCCCAGTATCTTCCCTGTATTCCAATATAAATTTTAATAAAAGTAAAACCACAGAACAGGCAGCAAACCCTCACTAATAGAAGGATGATCAAAGATTATCCAGGATAACTAAGAAAATACAGAAAATACGCAAGTTGGATGCTGAAGGCTTGCCTGGTCCTACGCACCCTCACTTCCTTCCAGAGTGAAGTAGTTCTCACTTCTTTACAGTCAAACTGCTCACTCCTTTACAGTTGTCTGACAGCTTCTGTGAACTCAGCTGTTACCTAGCTGTCACTCCCTGCCACAAGAGCAAAAACTTCTCTTGGGAACACTGAGAAGAAAGGAGACGCTAACTCCATTAGAGAATCACAGAAAAGTCTAAGTTGGAAAAGACCTTTATGATCATTGAGACCAACCACTGACCCAGTGCCAAATCCATGACACTAAACCATGTCCCTAGGTGCTACATGTTCACATCTTTTAAATATTCCCATGGTGGTGACTTAAGCACTTCCCTGGGCAGCCTGTTTCAGTGTTTGACAACCCCCTCCATAAAGAAATTTTCCCTATTATCCAATATAAAACTCCCCAGCACTAACTGAGGCCACTTCCTCTTGTCCTATCACTTGTTAAAGGGACAAGCAACCAATGCTCTCCTTTCAGGTGGTTGTAGAGCAATAAGGCTTTCCCTGAGTTTCCTTTCTTCCAGACCAAACAACCCCTCTCATCAGACTTGTGCTCCAGACCCTTTCCAAGCTCCCAGAGAAGTTTCCCTTCTCTGGACATGCTCCAGCACCTCAGTGACTTTCTTGTTGTGAGGGACTCAAAGCTGAACTCAGGATTTTAATATTATCATGTCTGAAATAAGCTGCTGACATTTCCTCAAGAAAGGCAGTTGATGGATTTGAAGATGTCACATTTTGACACAGAGGCAGCACAGCGTGAAAATCAAGGACAGGCAATTGAAAGCAAGTGAAATAAGAGAAACCATCACCCCCACTTGCCCAGCTAGATTGAGAATGGTCCATGAAGGCTGCCAGGAAACACATTTTGCTGAATTCAGAGGTGTTGGTTGAAGCAGAAATAACATTACTATTTTTCTAGATGAAGAGAACTCATCTGTTATCCCATTCAGAGCTGCAATAACCCAAACAATGCTGGAGCTTCTGTCTTGGATAGGGGGACAATTATCACGTAGGTCAAATTATTTGGCTAATAGTGTTTGGAGATGAGATGGCAGTTTCTCATTACTGTATCCCTGAGGTAATGCTTTATATATGCCCTCTGTATCACTCTACTTTAGTCTATTGTTACATGACTAAAACTTGGTTTAAAAAAATCTCTAGCAACTAGCAAGAACAAAATCATTGCATGTTTTTACAGAAACTAGACTACACATAGCACTAAAGGTAAGAAGGCAAAAGTATGTTAATATTCAAGAACTGAGATGCTTGCACATTTGTACTGACCTCCTTTTGTCCACAAGTATTTTTAGTAGTATTAAAGCTCTTCCTGATCTCATAGGAAAGTCTTCTCTGTACTTATTCCCACAGTAAGCATCAATTTTTTTTCCATTTTTCA
This sequence comes from Corvus brachyrhynchos, assembly GCF_000691975.1. NCBI lineage: Eukaryota > Metazoa > Chordata > Aves > Passeriformes > Corvidae > Corvus > Corvus brachyrhynchos. Next base: position 89,807 of record NW_008236935.1, on the reverse strand, counting down.
CCTCCATATTTGCAAGCATTATCATGCATCCTTTCTGTTACAAGAAACTAAATGCTAGTTACAAAAATGCTTACTTGTGTATTTATCTACCTCTTATTTTTTTGCATAAATCCACTAAAATCAATACAGCTGAGATATGCCCAAGGAAACTTCAGCATTTTATTCCTAAACCTAATATCATCACACAATATCAAGATCCAAGTAGCTAAAACAGGTTAATTACCAGAATCCTACTGAAGAAGCCTACACTTCAAATATACATCAGTGAATTTTCTATTCATTGTGCAGCTCTTCATTCAAGTTAGAAGCAAAAAAATAAAAATTACAATCCTAGTCATGAAACCCAGTTTTAAGCTCTTTCTCTAGAGATCATAAGTGCATTGCACATTGAACAGTGGCAAAAAAACCAATCTCCATCTGGTTAATTTTATGAGTGCAACAAGTCTTAGAGACTCAAGACCTTTCAGTATCTTCAGCTGATACAAGTAGAAGAGCCTCAGTTGGGTTCACAGAGCAATTCACGAGACCTGTAAACACCCAATGTTCAAACAACTGTTACAAAGCAGTTGGCTGCACTGTTCCAGGTGACAAAACTGAAGAAAATGTTTGAATAAGTTAGATGCACAGCTGTTGAAAGTCAAAGACATTGTTGGTTCACCAAACAGCAGAATACTGTAGGCCTTACTACATTCCCCTATGTAATGTTTGCTCTTAAATCTGTTACAAAGGAGAAAAGGTGTGCAACTCCACTGTCAAAACCAAGTGGCATAAGTAGGCTCCAAATACTTCACTGTTTGACAAGTCAGCTGGTGACATGGCTGTTTTGACAGCACTCAACTCACTGTGTCCTAATCCTGCATTCACTGCACAAGCAAGATAGTATTCAGAACAACTGTATTTCACAGAAGGGCTTATATATTTTATTATATGCACATTTTTATATAAAAATGTTATATACATATATATGTATATATATATAAAATATTTACCAAAGTAAGCTCAAATTTAAGACCCAACAAACAAACTGGGAAGTTTAAGATTTCTGTTTTATGGAAAAGGCAATTTTTGGAGTCCAGTTATTTCAGTAGCTTACTTGAGAAACAGACGCTCATTTAAAATAGCAAGCAGAATACATTGCCTCTAGGAGTGTGAAGAGGGCAAATATTTCCTTCTAAGTCATTTTATAGCCGTTATAATACCTATTTTTGCCTGCTCTCAGAAGCCAGACCCAAAGAAGCTAAGATCAGTTGCAGTTAATCTGGCACATTCACACTCCCACCATCCTGGGAAAATTCTGGGCTAATTGGGATCAGAAGTTACGCACCAAAAGTCTTGTTAATTTATAGTCATCATATGTAGACAGGGATGAACTGCAACTTTTTTTATATTGTTTATGGACCGACATGAGAAAAGTCATGTCTACTCCTCACTCTCTCCTGGTTGCCTGAGTTGTATCACATTGATTAAGCCTCCTTTCTATAAAAATGTGAGTTCATCCAAGTTCCATACAGACATAAACTGGGATAAAGTTCTGCAGAGGGCCACAAAGGCGGCTAATGGGGTGCAGCACATGGACACGTAACTATCCAGGAGAACTTATCTACATTGCAGAGGAGTCACGGGAGGATGTATTTACAGCAAGAAACAACAGAGCCAGAGTCTCATGAAAGAGGCACAGTAAGAAAATGAAATGACCTCAAGATGCAGCAAAGGAAATCCCTCACTGGAGAGGGAGTAAGTGCAGAAACAGGCTGCCCACAGGTTATGGAGCTTCTGCCATTAGAGAGACTCAAAACTCTTCTGGGAAAGTTCCTGCACTAACTTGGAAGGAAGATAAACTACATGATCTCCAGAGGTTCCTTCCAGCTTTAATGATCCTATCACACAACTTAACACAGCCCACAGAAGAGAGCCAATTAATGCTGCATCACTTTATCTGCACTTGCCTGAAATTAGACTTCAGCGTGAATACACAGAAATAGTAGTTTGGGGTAAGGATGCCCATATCCCTGGCTTCCAAGGATGTTGTAAGAAATCTTTCTCATGCAGAAAATATTAAAAGAAATGTATATAATTGATACAACTATAAAAATGGGCGAGAAAATGGGAAGTAGTCAGTAAAACTCCCAAGTCCTAACAGAGCTTGTACAGACCTCTAGTCAACAAGGCATTATCAGTACTTTTTTATTGAATAGGTTATAAACAGTACACTTACTATTCCAAGACAATAGAATATTGTTTAGCCAAATGCTACTCATTGTAACTTCGAAAATACTTTGAAAGTATAAATACACAAACTGAAAAATATTTTTATGTAATTGTGACAGCATATGATTAATTCATAGTGGACACTCTCACAATGACTATTCCCACAAAAATACTTTATGTTCATTTTTATACCGCTTATGTTTTTATAAAAGGAAAGCAGGAGTTAAAAGAAGTTACAAAAATCTCTTAGATATTAACAACTCTTAACTGCAGTGAGATATTCTAGTGTTAACCATCAAGTCAGCTTAACATTAAAAGTAAACACGCCAGAAGATAGGTTATACATAGAGTCAATGACACAATTCAGCTCTGTTTACCTATAGCAAAATTTCCAGAAATGCTGCCTCTGAGGACTTTCTAAAGAGAATAGTTAGAAACTCTAGGCCAGCAGCACTTGCCATGAGTTCTTTTCAGTAATTATTAACAGAAGACTCTTAGTTCAAGCAGACTATTTTCAATAAATTACTGTGCTGCTAACAGGGCCACTTTGAAACAATGGCACAAGCATCTCAGTGACCCACTTAAAGCCATCTCGGTCATAGCATGCTCTGATAGCTCAGAATTAACTATAACATAAGATGACTGACTTTGCAATTCTTACATTTACTTTTGTCTTTCATGGTTTTATTCAACCAACTTAGCTCTATGTACTACTATGAATTATTACTGTTGAAAAGAGAAAATTTTGGACAGCTTAAATAGGGCCAGCTATAATCACCTCTATCGTAACAGGACAATCCTTTGACTTTCCTCTGGGAAAGGCAATACCAAACTGAATTTGCTTACATTTACCAACTAGATGAGGAAAGATACCCAGTCCCAACAGAAACTGGAAATCAATCTTTCAGTCTTCAGCAATTATTGTTTATGAACTGGCAAAAACTAAAACAGAGCCTTGCCATTACATACAGCTGATACCTCAGAACTTAGCACTGAACTTACTGATGTAATTTCTGCCATCTATGTCACAGAGTCAAATTTGCTATGTTTTTGAAACATTATGGTGATAGAGGAAAATATTTCTTACACACAACTTTTAATTAAAAGACATAGACAATTTTCTTACTAGAGCTTTGTAACTCAAGCATCTCACAGCCGAATCTGTAGATTCATTTCTCTTGAAGATTATTCTTCATCCTTCATTTATATATGGAAATGAGAAAGACAGTGTCTGAAAAAATGCAGCATTGAATACTAAATTCCAAGGATCTTAATCTGTATTTTTTTTCTTTTTCCTTTTCCTTTTCTTCCAGCAAGGGAGAAACAAGTGCTATCTGCCTATAAAAGTCAGGCAGACTAATATAGTATCTCACAGTTCAAAAGCCATCTCCAAAACAGTTGCAAGTAATTTAATTATTATTGAAATTTTAAATCACAAATTCATTAAGAGCTGGTTGTTTCAAAAACAAGAGATTTCTTAGTTATAACAAGCAAAGTCCTAGCTCAGCTAATCATGTGCTAGGCACCACCACAACTGTGTAAGTTTAGCATGTTAAAGGAAAGTTCCTTTCATGCCAGTGTACTCCTTAAAACTTTATACTTACATACCTTTCAGGGAACATTTCTAACATACTACTTCTTTTGCTGTTTTATACAGAAAAATGAAATAAAACATTCTGAGCTTACGTAATTTCATGACTCAAGACACCAAGATAGTTTCCCAAGGCAAAATACTATTTCATAACCTCCACTATCTAAGCAGCTAGATAACTGATGGCTTCTTCAGATTACACCTGTACACTGATTTAAAAAGGTGCAATCAATTAGCATGCAAGACATTTGTGTTAATAATGCGCAAGGAAAGATATTTATCCTACTGGTCCTTCATTTTGTTATCTTTATGAAGCTGTTTGAAAGAAAATAAATTAACTCAAAATTCCAGCCCAAAACTGTGGTACTGCAGCCCCAGGCTCTGTTTTGGAAAGGAATATTGTGATAATTGGACCCCACAGAGACGTGCCAGCAAATCTTGATTTAAAGCTGTTGCATTAGGCATTGGTCCAATTCCTCTATAAAACAGGAGAACTGAATCATGTCTCAATCAAGAAATTATGCTGTGGATGAGAAGGTCACCTGTTAGTTACACCATTTTCCATGGGCAGGTTCCACGAGAAAAACATATTTTAAACACAAGAACTTATTTCAAGTGTTTCAAACCAACTCAGCTGAAGAATTCAGAAGACTGTCATTAACAAGGATTATTAACATTGTTGGTTTGTTCATCCATGTGGTGACACAACACTACTGTCTCGCTCAGACTTCCCAAATTCTTTGGAATCCAGTCCACACAGTCTCATCTCAGGTTGGGTGCATCTTGGGATCAACCAGTCCCCCACGTCCACCCATCCAGATCCTGCCAGGTACTGGCAGCCCACAGAGCTATCCTGAGGCTGAGGAATTTTCAGCAAAGCTGCTGCCAGCTTGAGAAGGCCATGGCCATGCACCTGTGCCTGCCAGCAGCCTCTGGCATGGGAAGTTCTGAGGTGTCCTAGCAGACAAGTTTGTTGCAAGCAGAGAAAAAGAAATTCTCATTAATAGTATGCAAAATTTGGTTTAACTTCAGCCAGTGCTCACATCATCCACCCAGAAGGACAGGTAAATTGATCCTAAGACATTTCATTTCTTTGAAATAAAAAAAAAAAAACCAAACCACCACTGGAGGTTCCAGGACACAATAATGAATTTTTCAATTAAAAACTTTCTGTTTCTCAGAGAAATAAGTAAACATTATGTAAATGGCAGTTTCATTCCAAATTTGCTGGCCTTTAACCACCACAGTATTTTAAACAAAGTCTCCAGTGTATGAAACCAAAGCCACAATACTACGTCTCCTTCCACTAACCCACACTCTAGAAAGGCACTTGAACAGAAAATCTCCAACCTGAGACACAACATACATGGTATCAAAGAAAATACAAAAATAGGACATACTGCTCTGGGGGGCAGGCAATAAGTTCACAACTGCATGTTCCTCAAACCCCTTGGAGAGACCTGGAGATGTCTTCATCCTGGTACTCTCTATCCTCACAGTTATACTAAAAGTAGTCTTTTTCACTGTAAATAATTAGTAACAATTTGGCAGCAGAACATATCTCAACATATGCACTGTAATTGTGGAACTTTCATGTTGGTCACATACCAAAATAAACTATCAGAAATTCATGACCAACATTACTTTCGCCCATACTGTTTCAAAATCCACTGACTGGAGCCCGCAGTAAGAAACAATTACAAAGCTATTCCATTAATATTGGCACTTTTTCCTCCTTTCTTCTTTTTTTTTTTTTATTTTCATTAAGGGAAGAATAGTACTAATATGCACCAACAGTAAAAAACATAAATGAGTAGGTGTTTTACACCAAGGCTAAAATGCCTTATAAAACCCTCAAAAATTAAATTATCAGAAGAGCCAAAAATCTACTCCTTTCTGCAGTCAAACTAAAGTGAATTGTATTTTGAAAATGCATTAAAAGCAACAAAATTTGAAAAAGGATTACTAAAACAAGCATAAATACCTCTTATAACTAGCACCTTTTTAAAATACAGCTAAATATTTTTGTAGTACATAAAGTGTAAAAGAAAAAAACTAAATGCAAAACTCAGTGCTACAACTGGAGGAGAGCAATCATCCACCATGACTATTGCCAAGCTAAAGTAAAACTTAGTATTGCCTTAATATTTCCATTTATCCAATACCATTCTTCATGTATGTGCACGACATTATCATAACCCTTACAATAACATATTCATGTTCTAATTCAAGGAAACCAGACTGCTAATATTTTGAGTCGCTAATATTTTGTGTCACGTATATTTATTGTTATAGTGAGTAGACTTGACTGGCTTCCAAATGCCCACCCAGCTACTCCTGTCCCACCTCAGATGGACAAAGGCAGAAAACAAGACTAAAAGCTCATGGGTCAAGATATGGACAGAGAAATTGTTTCATCAGTTACTGTCATGGGCAAAACAGACCCAGCTTGGGGACAGGCGATTTAATTTGCTGACAATTACAAGAAGGATGGCAAGAAAGAACAGGAAAATTTAAAACGCTTTCCATTTCTTCTTTCCAGGCTCAATTTCACTTCATTTCTGAGTCCTGTATTCCTTCTCCTACCTGAGCAGTGCAGAAGGATGGGGAACATGGGTTGTGCTCAATCCACAACTGCTCCTCGCAGCCACTCCATCCTTTCCACTTTTCCCCTGCTCCCCTAGCAGAGGCGACCCCTGCAGACCCCACCACAAAAACCTTGCCATGTAAACACAATGACATTGTGCAAATAGATTACAGAATAAGCCTTTGAGAGCCTGATGATCGTGTTCCATAATTGCGTTTTTCCAGAGGGTGGCAGGGAAAAGCTCTGTTTATAGGTTTCATGACATTTTAGCTCCAGCAGCAGAAATATCATATGTAAAATTTCCTTCCTCAAGATAATTAACCACAGTCTGGGAAAAAAAAAAATAATTTAAACCAACAACTTCCTTTGTGTAAAATAAGTGTGTGTTATGACAGGGGTCTATTTTTCACACACACACACTCAAAATTTGGAGCCTGATATAACTGCAACACTTTACTGGACATGTCTTCAATATCTGGCAGTTATAAGTAAATCTACCCTAAATAATGTTTAAAAGTAATGCTAAAAAAAATACCAACAAACTATTACTTAAATTAAATAAAAATTTTGTGAATTATAGATCCTAAAGTACAATTTTTAGTAGAGAACTGTCTTCCAGGTTCAAAGGAAGGCTCTGCAACAGTTTTTCTATGACCTTCGATATAAGACCCCCCCCTAGAAAAATTTGAAGACATTCCAAAAATCACTAAAGTGGCAAGTAATGAGAAAAGCCAGTTATTGGTGAAAATAACCTGAATCTCTAGGTAAGACAAGCTCTCTGAAAACATGCATTCTCACAGCTGCAAAGGGCAAGATCATCTATAGCAAGAAGATTGAACCAATTTTATGAAGTAAGGTTTGTGTCCTGAAAAGCTACAGCTCTGAATGGAATTTAGGCATCACCAGGAATAAGCAAGTGAACATGAGATCACAGTGATGCAGTTATTAAGCAGGGGCAGGGAGAGAATACAACAACCCCATGAACTTCTGTTCCAGGTATCCCAGTAGGAAGGTGGCAATACTTTCACATAATTGAAGAAATTTAACTAGTTCTTTCGTTCTGTGCTTCAAGAAATTAAAACTTGTTCAGATGGGGATTTTTAAAAAACAAACAGATAAACTCTGGAAATCTTGTCATTTGGGAGGGGTCAAAGAATGTTGAAATATTCAGTCTATCAGAAAGAGACTAAAGATAAAGGTGATTTGGTCCGTGCCTCCCAGTATCAACACCATGGCCTCTGACAGAGGGCTTTTAAGAGCAAAAGACAGAGTAAGCTGAGGTGGATGAAAGATATCTACACAAATTTGCAGTAAACATTAAAAAAAAAATTAACGGTGACAATAACAAAAATTACAAACACATCAAACAACCTAACAGGTTACTGATACAGTAAGACTTGATTTTAAACCTTACATTCTCATCACTGCCTTTTAAAAAATTGAGCACAAATTTCTAGAGAGGCAATACTGCATATACTTAAATTATCACCCACTAAGGAAGACAGAATGATTTCTGGGTCCAGACTGCTAACAGGGTATCACCCAAAATTAAGCATTCACTGTACTGACTAATCACAGCTGCAGTGAAGGATGTGTGGCTGTCTCCAAACACATCAGAAGAATGTATATTTCAAAGCCTGGATACTTGACTCACATGTTCATCTTTCCAGTTCAGAGCACTGCCAGCAGAAGGGCTCACTGTGAAACGCTCCATAATCCTCCTGAATAGCCATGCAAAGGATCCAAATTATCATGTTGGAGGGGGATGGCTCAGGGCAGTGCAGTTCTGAAGCCAAAGACTCTTGTGGTGGAGGAGTTCATTTCTTTTTTCTTTTTCTGTCCAGAGGGATGAAAAGACACTACTGGCCGGTAAAACTTTACTCCCTCTAAATTAAAGTATTGCCTCTGGTGGCGCTCAGATTTTCTCACTGTATCAGGCAGCAGCAAAACATACAGAAACTTCCATAGTTCTCTCATGAGAAAGCTTAAGCTAAATTTTACATTAAACATATACCTCCTGTTGGGCTTTGTCTTATAGATATATTGCATACTACCAGACAAAGTAGAGGTGATTACTCAGTAAATACACTAGGCCACTTTTTCCCCGTCTCCCACTTCGATACCAGAGACCATTGTCTATTCCTGAGAAGATACATCGCTTCATTAGTCTTTTTGTTTATAGCAAGAAAGCAGTACTGGATTCAAACACATGGATAAAAAGTGCTCTCAAATAAGCAAGTACAGTGTGAAAAGGTTGGAAAAATTACTTCTATATTCAATTGCAATTGCTATGTCAATAGCAATCCTGAAGCTCTGGGATTCCTTCAGTGAAGGGCAAAATAATAGAATAAACATGACAGCAGCTTAAGAAAGCAATAATTTCATTTCAGGTATAAAGGAATATTCTAATGTATTTTGTCTAAAAGAAGATTAATGCCAATTTTTAAGCACTCAGCTTTCTTGCTGTGCTTTTGCCAGACAGGCTTCTCTGTCATATCTGTCTCTGCAGGTTTATGAAACTGTATAAGCCAGTAAAAATGAGCTAAAGTATGGGCAGTTTTACATAATGATTGCTCCAAATTTGAAGCTGCATTGAAACTAGCACTTAAAGCAGAAATAAAATCCTTTTCCTTCACAAGATGATGGGTGGGTTTTGCTTCAATTGGCACAATCTGCCAAAAAAGTCACTGCCTTTTCTTCTTATGGATGCTGGTTTTTTAAAGAATGTAAAGAATTACTGAATTACTTAGATGAAATAAACAGATGCAATTTCTGAGCTGATATTCTCAGACTTGACCCTCTCTGACAGGTTTTGGTGTCTGTATTCCACTCACATTTATTTGTCTGTGTACTACCTGAAACCAAAAACTCACGCTAATGGTAATTCTTGTAAGTCAGACACAAAGCACACAGAGATCTCCAGTGTCACACTTTAACTTCCGTATGCAAGCCACAGATGCAACCTAACTTGTCACAACTGATGTGATTTATACCAAAAATAGATAATGGGTACTTTAAAACTGCACTTCAGTTTTTCCTTTCAAGAAAAAGTGAAGAGAAGGAAGAACTCCCAGGAAGAGAATGGATTTTGTCTCAAACTGGATGGAAACCAACTGTACAAATACTATTTGGATTCATTGGGACAGGGGGCTTTGTCAACAGCCATTAGCTTTAAGTTGCTTCCAAATTTTGAAAGGACTCAGATGAAGAATACCCTTCTTCTGGATCTCTCTGGCTGAGTGAGAGAGAAAATGAACTCTTGCTTCAAAGCCACGTGCCTGAGACCAAAACATCTCGAGCTGTAGTGAAAGCAGTAGTGCATTAGGCTTCATGTACTGATAAGCAACATAAGACACAGCAGTAAAGGTCTGCTTTCAACACAGCTGGGCAACAAAAAAAAAAGAAATATTTCAACCTTATAATCTGTTTTCTTAAAGTAAGCCTCTTTTATTCCTGCTACAAAACAGAGAAAAGGTAGGTAGTAACTGGAAGGATGGGTGTCCCTGGAGCTCCACTCAGGAAAGAGAAAGCCAAAAATGCATTAAATGGAGGCAGAGCAAAAGAGTAGAAAGAGGTAGAAGGACAGAGAGCACAGCTCCTTTCTTCTTCCCACCGCAAATACTGTGCCCTGAGTGAAACAAACACCTTCTCCAGCTCTGCCTTCTCCTGCCTAACAGGGAGGGCAGCACAAACATCTGCCTTCAGGAAGCAGCACACGAGCTTTCCATGCCCCCTGTGCCCCAACCACCTACTCTCACCATCTTCTGAGACTCCAGCTGAGAGATGTTGGTTCTGCAGAACCATCACCTGAGCGTGCACAACGTGGTGAGAAAGAGCTTACCTAACAAGCCCGTACAAGCAACTAAAGAGAGAGAACAAAAAAACCCTACACTCACAACACCTCATAAAAACAGAAAAAAAGGGGAAAGGTAAGAAGAGAGCAAGGATGAAATGGGAACCAAAAGGCAATCAAACTGTGCTGCTAAGAAGCTCAGAAAATTGGCTGTCAGGGATCAATTTATTGTGCAGGTTTATCCATATCTGGTTTTAAAAGCGTGATTTTTATCTCCCCTTGGGTACTGCATGTAATTCTAATTACAGAACACTCCCAGGCAGGTGAAGTATACAGAACACAGCCTGGATTGGCTTTATATTCCTATCACACTATTTATCACCTACCAGGCAAAAATCCAATGCCTTCTGCAGTCCCTGCCTACTCCAAGGCTTGCTGCTGTTACACAGGTGAAAGCATAAGAAGTCTTAGGATTTCACAAGCAGAATACAGGGCAGAGTAATTTGTGAGAAGTGATCTCGAAACAGAGGCTTTTCAGCAGTCCCAGCTGGCCCAAGTAGGGATAAAGGAAAAAAATTAATTGTTCTGCCAGAAAGTTACTAACATGGTGGTAACCACGCATTATCTCCAAAATTCTCTGAAACAGACTCAGACATGCTGTTGAGATTTGTTGTTTATTCACTTTTAAGAACTGGCTAATTCTGTGTTCGTTTGTGGCACTGCAAGAAGCATACCTGGCTTTATGAAACCACAACTGGCACCCTGCAGTCTTGTCAAGACAGATTATTTCCACAGGGATGCTCCACAAAACCTGTCATGAACCAGAACTGCAATACTGCTATTTTCTTCACAAGCCCACAAACTGCTTAAAAGTCCAGACAACAGCTACAAAGCCACTTCTAAACATTGTACTAGTGGAAACTTTGGGAATATTCAGATCATACCCAAAGGCTTCCTAGTCTGGCCCCAATTCAGCTCAAAACACAGCACCACACACAAAGCACAAAAATACACCTGGCCTACTCAGACAATGCACTGCAAACATCATTCAGAAAACCAAAATTAAACGAGCTCTTTGCTTCCAGGGAGATTCTCTACTCCCTGCTATTGTGTCACTGGGACAACCAACTCTGTCTTCACTGACCTGATTTCCCAGATACCCTTTCTGTCACAGGCAGAAACCCCTGGAAATGCAGGTCAATATTAACAATGCACAGCTGGAATCACAGAATCACAGAAGGGTAAGGTTGGAAGGAACCACAATGGGGTCATCTGGTCCAGCTTCCCTGTTCAAGAAGGGTCATCCCAGGATTGTGTCCAGGTTCTGGAATATTCCCAGTGAGGGAGACTTCACAGCCTCTCTGGACAATCTGTTCAGTGCTCGGTCACTGCACAGTAAGGAAGTTCTTCCTCATGTTCAGGCGAAACTTCCTGGAACATTTTCAAACTCCACATTTTATAAATTTAATGCATGGCCAATGGAAATCTACAAAGTTATATAAAATAGGAAATATGCCACCAGGAAACCATACCTGAAAATCCTGGCCTTACATTTTCAGAAAAATAAACTTAGAAATCTGAAACAACATACTACTTTTAGGATTTAAGTGACTAAAAATGTGAGTTCATATGATCACATAATATATTAAATTGTGATTTTTTATGTTAATACTGAGTTTACATGTTAAATAAGTCTCTTGACAAAAAATACTGAAACATGAAGTGAACTTTATGGTACATGTGTGTGCACAATATCCTCTAAAATGAAAAGATTCCACTGAACACCAATGTTTTGAAGCTTTTACCACCAATTCTAGTTCTGCTAGAACATTTATGTTGGTCTTTAAATTCTCTAAATATCTTGAGAAAATTACACACACACACATTTTTTCCAGGCCCCTGTCAAGGTTATCAAAGGTCTTTTTCAACAAAGGAGAAAGTGACAAAAGGTGACCTTTAGTCTTTTGAAATCAGTAGAAAATGTGACATTTAACTAAGTTGTGTGATTAGATACAATTCCAATTCTTCAAATTTACATCATTTTAGTCAGCAAAGGTCACTGATACTGTACATCACATGGACAACACATCTGTAACTTTCTTCCCATTGCCAACCAACTCACAACAAACCTGAGCACCTTCGGCTGTTTTATAAGGGGTTCAAAACCCTTTTGCAGACTTTTAGGAATGGCAGTTCAGCAGTTCTTCATCACACTGCACTTTTCAGCCATCAATCTCCTGGGAAAAGGCTCTGTTTTTTCAACTACTTTTTCAGGTAGACAGAGAAACACCAGCATAAATTACATTTCTATTTTTATGTGTTGTATACTCTTTTATATAAAGGATATTAAAAAATTTTTGAAAGGCATTTTTACACTGTGTATTTTTTTTATTCAACTTAAGGCTAATCTTTCCAGTAACTACTCAGCAAAGCAAAATAGTTACAAAACTATGCAGGTGATTTGCACAGAACCTATCCACATGATCAAAAATCCTGAAAATTCATTTTCACAATCAATATTTACTCAAGGTTTCAGATTTCCAGTTATGCAATTTAACATACTCCGGTTCACTATAACCTCAAACCAGCTCAGGTTCTGTAAACTGGAGAGATAATGATTTTTTTTTTGCAACTAATTAGTCTGCTGAACTTTAAAGTGGAACTTGTTCTTGCTGACAACAGGCTACTGCAGCATGAAGGTGAAGTTAAAGGTTAATATGGGAAAAAGAAAAAAACATATTTTTTCTGCTGACAACATTATGTCAAAATAATATTACACATTTCAGGATGCGTCTTCTGTGATGGATGATAAGCCTGTCCAGAAAGCTGCAGAGTACAATTCCCCATGTAATAAAAAGCAGTGCTCTTAGAACAGGTACAATGCACTGGAGCAACAATTTTTATTTGTAAACTCTTACAATGACATCCCAATTCCTAATGTAAGTATTGTTGCATTAAATCTCCCATCAATGAAGATGAAAGTCAATACTGAGACCAGCTATAAATCACAAAGTTAAATAAACGCATGAAGCAGGAAAGAAACACTAGAAATGTATGGGGGATAGAACATAATTCATGGATGTGCCTTTTTGTTTTTATTTAAAGGAACAACAGTTCTACTGTGGACAAGGAATCAATTCCTACACTTCAGCACAGACATTTTTAATAACAACTCCCAAAACATGGCATATATTAAGGGAGTGAGGGAAGAAGGGTAGATTTTAAAGCAATTATTAAAGTATATCTCATGCAGAGGAGTGAGAAGAAAAACTTAACAGGTTGGATGAATTATGACCTCACTTTATCATGTTACACTGTATTCTATAACTATTTATTGCATTTACTATTCATATGCACCCTGTTAAGTGAAACAGGATGATAAAACTCTTTTCAGCAAGATGAAAAATAAACTCACCTTTTGTAAATTAACTAAGGCAACTAAATTTTCTTTGAACTAGTCCTCTTTTGCTCATCCAAGTAACATTTTTGCAAAAGATGCAGAGACAAAACATTAGTATCTTGAACTAACAAACTGCAGAGTTGCTCTAAGAGGGCTTCTAAAGAAGGTCCTTGATAAGACCCCCTGACTTCAGCCAGAGGTCCATGTGCCTGTCTTTCAAATTACAGGGCTTTGCACTGCAGCATTCAAACGTCTCACTGTGGGGACAAAGGAGTTTTTGCAGGAAGTCAGCAGGTTCAGTCCTTCTCAGCACCTCATACGTCTTAAACAGGAAAGTCTCAGCAAGTTCCCCACTGGGGGCTCCTCGCTTGGAGGGAACCTGGTGGGCTTTGATCCAAGAGATCCAACTCCCACACCCTCCTGCCCACAGCGCCTTTGTAGGGCGGGGAAAAGGAGTGGCTGGGGCCAGCCCTGTTGTAGCCATAGCCAGGTGGCACACAACTCCTCAGGGACCACTGCCAACTGGAGTAAATTAAAGTAGACCTCAGGCTATCTTACAGAGGGCTGGGACAAGTCAGGAGAGGAGAAACACACAGCTGTAATCAGGACAGAGTCCCAGAAGCACTCTTGATCAAAAATATTTTTCCTCTTAATTTCATTGAGCATTAACAGTTTTACAAAGGTCTGCTTAGCCCCTCTCCTTCCCTACCCCTCTCCACAGCCACTCTTACAAATACCAGCAATTCCAGGCTGGAAGAAGCATGAATGGGAAGGGACATCTCCTCTGCTGTGTCATTCCTATTTCTACTGCGCTCAGGATTTCTGGATCTTAAAAAAAGGGGGCAGAGTCAAAAATTCAACTGCAATACCAGAGCTGCTATCGCACTCCTCCTGCCCAGAAGATGCATCAGGTGTGTAACTCAAAACACGGTGTTCCTGACATCAAGCATCTCAGCAAGCCGAGTGCCAAACTGGAGACAAACACCAACTTCTACCCTAAAGTTCTACAGTCCTTCAGTAAAACTGAACCCAGCAACAGAGGAAAATATTGATTCAATGTCCTTGTCCTGTTTCTGTAATTTTGCTGCTTGCATAGCAGTTGGCAAGAATGGTTAATACCATTTCGAGTTTCAATCTAATGCTTCACTGTCAGAACAACAAAATGACCACGAAGACTCCAGAGCACTTTTCAAATATGAAAGATCAGAACTAATCTAATAAGAAGTCATTACAAATGGCTTCTTCAAAGCCTTAGACCAAATAGCAATGAGTTCACTTCAAGGAACTTCCTGGAATCACAAAATCTTTTAGACTGGAAAAGTTCTCCAAGATTATCAAGTCTAAACTCTGACCAATCTAGATCGTACCACTCAGTGCCCTGTCCAGTCATTACTTGAGCACCTCCAGGGATGGTGACTCCACCACGTCCCTGGACAGCCCATTCCAATGCTTGACCAACCTTGCCATAAAGAAATTCTTCCTGATGTCCAACCTTGGTACAGCTTGAGGCTGTCCTCTTGTCCTGTTGCTAGATACCTCGAAGCAGAGGGCTCTTCTAGAAACCATGAGTTTTCTAAAATCTTTCTAAAATCATGGGGTTTACCTCTGGGAAGTAAATGCATAAACATTTAAAAATGGGAAGGGACACTGGATGCAACAGTGTAGTGGAAATTATAAATATGAGATGTATATCAAGCCAGCAAACTTAAATTTAAAAATTAATTCTGCAGAAACAAATCTGTCTATAGCTGTAGGCATTTTTTAAAGTGAGAGGGGCCAGGAAGTTGGCAGAGCTGGTAGGTTAGGTTTGTTTGCATATTTTTTTGCTCTGCTTCTGTTTTGTGGGTTTGTTTTAAGTCAACCCTTTTTCTTTTAGTTTAAATAAAATCCCAGATTCTGCCTTCACACATTTCCAGTCTTCAGAGTCCTCTCAGATCTTCTAACAAAGAACTGTATGAGAACTTGTATCTGGTAGAAGGACCTATATCTGAGAAGATCAATTTTAATTAAAATGTAAAATATACATTTCACACTGCAGTGCTTTTTTCCCCTCATGTTACTTGCCCTTCCTGCTTTATTACTGTCACCATGATTTACAGAGATGAGACACAAAAAGGAATGCTAAAATACTGTAGTTCCCTGTGGTATGGATTGTAAAAAATACAATTACTAATCCCTGATTCCCAAAACATAAAGTGAAAATAAAGAAACAAACCAAACAAACAAAAAAAGGATTTCCCCATTCCCCCTTTTTAAAGTGCAGAGATATGAAGCCCAAATTCTTTCAAGGGCTGCTAGACACAAGAACTGCACTCAGCTCATTTATAAGCCATCTCAAACCTTTGGCCAGCAGACCAATGCTACTAGTCTCCCTGTCATTTTCTTCAAAAGACAGTTTCATATCACTTCTTCTGTGTTTCTGCTGGATCCCATCCTGGCTAAGCTTAAACTCCCTTGGAACAGGCAACCTTCTGCCAAGCAAATTGATCCAGGGACAGCCAACAGGAGGCACAGAGATATTGATACACATTTGGAAAGGGTGTTGAGGTTTGGAGCAGGGGAGGGACAAGCTGAGGGGAGGGACTACTGCAGAGTCACAGGGTTGAGTCCTCTCTGTATGGAGACTCAGAAAAACACAACAGAGCAATAACCCTTGGAGGCAGCAGCCTAAGAACCACTGCAGCTCCACCTCTCAGATAAGAGTATCCATATAGAAGCATGAAGTTATGAGATGTTCAAAATGTGCTAATGACATTAACTGACTTGCTGCACATAGTGAGAAAGGGAATCCACGTGCAACCTTCTACCTATAGATGAAATTGCTGCTCAAATTTGCTTTTGAATAATTTAAAGAGTAATGTATATGTTGTCATCTATTTGCTGAGAGTTCTCTTTATTTCTCTCTTTTACCAGTATAGGAAAAAACACATTGAAGTAAGTGAGGAGAGATTAAGAAGGATATTTAGATTAAGTTAGTCTTCTCTCCTTATCATCCAGGAAGGAAATAATAGAACAAGAGGAGCTATTCAAGAAAAGCAAGAGGAAACTGCAAAGCGTGAGGACATACTACAGGAACAAAGATGAAGGTTCCTAGGGGTACCCAGGAACACTGAGTGTGAGAGAAACAGCTGAGGTAAAACAAACCCAAATCCCGATATTTTCCTTAGGTACATGAATATGAGATCGTGGTGGAAGATTCTGCACACAACTTAATAACCCATACTCGGGTAATCTCCCCCATCCTGGCTGTCAGACAATTGCCTGGGTGTCTGCCCCTGCTCAGTCAAAGTTTCCAGCATTTCCTAGCATCGAGTCTCCTAACATACTATAAAAAAGCACATGAAAAAAAGGTTAAGGATCAAATGTACTCTGTATACAGACCCACCGAAGTTAGGAAAACATGAAAGTAGCTTAACAGAAAACAAACGTGACCCGGTGAGATGTCAGGGAAAGCTTTCTACTACAAGAGTAACAAAGGGCTGCAGCTGAGCTCCTGGGGGGCTCCTTTAGCTGGGGTTTTCAAAAACAGATCACACAAAAAGAACCTGTAAAGAATCAGCCACGTATTTGTGACCATGCCCTTGTGTAATGTAATTCACTATAAACTGACTATATATCCTACTCATCTAATTCCCTTCTGTCCCTGCTGTTATACAGAAGAAATCCCGGCCATTGAGAAACGATTACTTTACCTTCTTGGGGGGGAAAAAAAAAAGGCATATAGCACTTGCTTTAGTTATGAGCTTCCTCACAGAAATATGCAGGCTTACTGGTTTTAGGAGTCAGCAGGGTTCATGCTTTTGAGTTCCTCTCTGCGACCATGACAACAGAAAGTTTATTTCAAATGAAAGCAAGAAAGAAATTCAAGGCTTTGCATTGACAAAAACACCAAAGTGAAATCTGCCATAAGAATCAGACTGAAGCACTGCAGATTTGAACCTCCCAGAGAAATCAGTCCTTTCAAGATTTGTAAGCCTGAACCACCACCACCACGAGTGAAGGCTCTTAGCCAACAGCAAATGAAAGGTAATGCAACTAAATCCTCTTACCACAATCTAAAATAAAATGAATTACTAAATATTTGCTATTCATGCATATGGACAGCTACCAGACTGAACACTTACCAGCTTGATCACATGTCCAAACCTTTCCATACAAGCTTGTAAGAATCAGCAGGGTCCACAAATACTGCACACAAAGTAAAATATTTAGATACTGTAGTCCCTCTGGAGAACTGAATTTCAGATAGGGTAACACACCCACCTGAATCACAGAACCTTCAGCTCAATGTCACCACCTAAATGACTCTATGACAGCTAAACCTTCCTTTTGAATTACAGTTTTAATATCTTCCTGTGTGAAGAATTGCTACGGGGCAAGCATTTCTTTGTCTCAGCAGCAGTTGTTCCTTAAAACTGTTAAGTCCACACATAATTATCTGGGGTTGCTTGTTTATTAAAAATACAGGC
This sequence comes from Corvus brachyrhynchos, assembly GCF_000691975.1. NCBI lineage: Eukaryota > Metazoa > Chordata > Aves > Passeriformes > Corvidae > Corvus > Corvus brachyrhynchos. The sequence goes on along the minus strand of NW_008236935.1, from coordinate 71,759 downwards.
TCAACTGCATAAAATTCTCTATCTTCTGTTTCTAGCATTGAGTAAGACAATGCCAGCTCATAAAGCTGAGATGCTGCTTCCCAGTCTCAGCTCCTGGGTCAAGCTCTCATACACCTGGTACCTCGATGTAAGTGATACTGCTGTCCTGATATTTACTCTGTAACCAGTAATTCAGTCCTGAGAGATTTTCAGAGTTGCCTGAGTGCTCAGTGCAACCTTTAGAAAAGACTTTTGAAAGACTCTTATACAAGCACCTGAATAGTTTTGAAAATAACTTCCAATGCCCGTGTCTTTTGTTGCAATCCTGCCTATGATTATGTGATACATTATAATCCCTGCTGAAACTGACAGGCTCTTCCTCACCAAGGTCAGATCCTTCCAATTTCTTCTTTTTAATATGCATTATTTTCTTCTGTTTGAACTGCACTTTATTTGCTTTGATATACTATAGCTTAAATGAAATTTGATACAATTCAACACAGGACAGTATATTCTTTCTTCCCCCCGCAGCAGAACATGTGTGAGATGACCAAACTCCAACAACTGACTTGACTTATTTTGGCTTAAACAAGTGTCATTAGAGGATATAATACCCCATTGAAACAAGAGCCCAAAACCAGAACAAATCCTTGTTTAAAATAATGTGTCCTTTTAAGCAGATTCAGCCTTCTATCTAAATGAAGTAGATCAAGGGGGAAAAAATCACAACAGTCATCTGTTGTGACATGGTTCAATAAGTCTGTTATTTCACCAAAATCCTGTTTCTGCTAATTTTTAGCATAATTCTATATATAAATATGTTTCAAGGTGTTTTAACCTTCTCCAACATATTCCTTCGCCCACAAGTGGGTAGCGTTACATGGGCACTATCATAATGCATACTCAAACAGACTACAGGTGGATTGTATTTTATTTTCCCCATGAAAGCAGATCCAGTTAGTCAGAAAGACCATTTTTGCATGCAGAGAAAGTCTTGAGGTTTGGGGGCTCGATGGGCTGGCAGGCCTAATGGGAAAATCAAAGGGGTTCAATAGATGATGGGTAGATTTTGATAAGGACAGTACTTACTGTGAAATTACCCATTAGGCCTTTGTCAGATGAGCTACCTTTGCAGCTTTGAGTTAGCGATGCCTAAAATTTTCAGGGGCCTAGAAACCTTCTTCCATTCACACCGCTCCTGGAACCACAGTGTACCTCCCTCCCAGATGTTATGCAGGAGGAAACAGCTGTACACTTGAAAAATAACCTAAAACTATAAGTACTAAGAATGCTGGAGCATAAACTAATTGAGTCAAAGGCATTGTTTAATTAAATGTTCAGTTCCTCCTTCCAGATTGAAAATGGTGCAAAGCTTCCTTTGTGTATATTTAAAAAAACGACTACTGCAATTTCCTTTAAATCATGCTTCTGGTTCCCCCCTCATGCTTCACACTTTAAAAAGCAAACAAAACCCAGATTTTCCCTGCATTTTTATATTTTTCCCCTTTTTTCAAGCCTGTACTGAATAGAAAAAGCCTGTATTAGGCCAGTCAGGTTTCCTGTTCCCCTGTACTGGTTCCTAACCAACTTCAAAATGCGAGCACATTTGTATGCACAGTGAACTCCACAGCAAACACCTGCTTCTTAAAGGCACTGTACACTCTGCTACCTCCTGTAATTTGCTGCTCGAGTACATTCTTTCGCTTCATTTTCTGTACACTCAGAAATCAATGTTCAAAATTCAATTACACTGCAATTTCTTCAGTTCAAGTGATTTTTCTTATCCCATATTCCTTCTGTATGCAAGAAAAGGAATATGAATCACAGCGGGCTTAAAAACAAGATAATAAGCAGCATCCTGTTAGATGCTCTTCACCTTATAGATAATAATACCAAGTCCATCTGCTCTGTGTGGCTAGAATATGTAGAAAAAAATGAGTATTAAGATGAAGAACTTTTAATCCACTGTAGGCAAAGGCAAAAGCACTGCCACTTTAAATAAAATTGCATGAATCCACTGGTGGATTAAATACAAACACACTCAGTATAATCACCTCCAGCTGAGCATGGAGATGGGCAGAGCACAGATTTATATAACTTTCAAAGAGAGGTGAATGCTGTGATGTACACTGATTGTACTTTTGTAATTTTTGAAGTGAAGGCTTATACCTTAGTATGGCAGACACAAAAAAATCTGTCTGGTTTGAACTCTCTTCAAGGTAAGACACACAGTAGCACTAAATAATACTGAAGAAACAATCACTTACCCTTTTTATTTTGAAGTTTCTTTGGGGGCATTATTTGTTTATGAAAAGTTCTGGGTTAATATTCTTGGAGGGAGGGTTTTATAAGTACATTATGTGTGTATGTCCCACCCAGCAACAGAAATATTCCTGTATCCTGCCCTACTGCAGAGCTTCAACGCTGTTCTAAAACTCATGAACAAAATAAAAAATTAGAATAAATAAATAAATAAATAAATATCAAGAAAATTGAATCTGTCATGATCTCAGATACAGACTAAGCAACAGGAAAAAGAAAATATATCTATAACAAAAATTGGGTTTGATTCATTGTCAGCCAAGTCAATGCAAGCAGTTTAACTCCCTCCCAGTCAAGCCTTCCTCTCAACGAAGGATGTCAAGCTGGAATGAAGCTTTCCTGCAAGACTTCTGCCTACTTCTGGAGCTTCTCCATACTACAGGAGAAATTTTCAGCTTTCACAAAACCACAAAAACTGTAAAGAAAAATTTTAAAATCTTGGCTTTGACATTTTAGAGATTCCTCTCCCCAAGCATCTTCATTTCACCAAGTCCCCCACAATTTCTGTACAGACACACACGTAAACCTACTATTTTTTCTGATCATCTGTTCTGACTTTTGTTCACTTGTTCAAAAAGCAGCAGACATCATAAACAAACATGGTTTGCATTGCAATTTTTCTTCAAACAAAGATTTCGGGAGACAGTTCATGAAACCCATTTCTGTATATTTGTTTGTCAGGAAAGTAGGAAAAAAGAAACAACAGAATAAAGAGTCATTCATGAAAGCAACGAACACGGCTTTCATGCTCTAAACAGTCAGACTCAGGATCTGAATACTGATGAAAGGCCAAGGATGACTAAGAAAAATATATGACTTCTGTTAAAAAGGTAGAAAATTTGTATGTTTATTTTATGTGAATAGCATCTATCACCTTCATACAAAATATAACACTTGTTCTTTCCAGTAAATTTTCATTTGTTAACTGAACCTGCTCACAGAAAAATTGGGTTTCAGTTTGGCTCCTACTGAAGTTGGTGCCTACGCACACCAAAATACAGGTAGTCGTCATTGGAATTTAAACCAGGTACACAATTTCAAGCATTCTCAAACCAAGGAAAGACCTTGGTAACTCTCTATTGCTTTCACAGAAAAATAAAAATAAACATTATTACTAAATGGCTGCCTGAAAAAAAGAGAATTGGCTTTTGGAAACACTGAAGACACAGATGAAGGAACCTCAAGGCCAAGAACATTTTCTTAGTAAATGCCTGGAGCTCCAGAATACTCCCCCTTTTTGGGAGAAAGACAGTTCAATCAGAGGTGATTTTAAAGGCACTATAATTTATCAACAGAAATGTGTTTGGTCAAGAAGAACAAAAGACTACTCAAAATAATCCAGAATAAATGCAGTAGCTTTGAAGGATACCAGAAGCTTTTGTTTGTGGGTATGATTCCCACAGCTGTAGAGTTTGCTATGTTGCAGAAGAAGAATACACACACTGAAAAGAGAATGGAAATGTTTGGCCAACTTATGTGTTATGCACCAAAAGAAAAGGTGGATGGGCACGTGTTTTGGAACATGCAGGTCCCGCTGAGGGACTTTGAGAGAGTAAAAAATAATAGAGGGAAGAATATGGCTGAAGAATCTGACATCAGTTCAAAACAGAGGAAAAAGATTGGATCTTTTGAACTTAAAAGCTTTATTCCATACTGAAAATATTATTTAAAACCACCTTTAAATCCAGTCCCTCCCCCCTTACCCAAAGCAGCCAATGCAAATTAAACCTAAAAAGCTGAAAGCAAGTCAGGATATTCACACACCTCATCAAAAGTCTCCTCTACAAGTTCTTGTGGCTTTCTTTCCTTCTTTCACAAAGCAAATTGTGGTACAAGAAAAGGTTTTTGCAAGCATAACCATTCCGTCCATTTGCATCTCTCCTTCATTTGCCCAGGAACTTTTTCTCCCAATCACCACTACTGAAGTTAAGCTACCTCTCTCCCATGATCCCTCCTGAGGTGTCCTATTTTCCTCTGAAGGGAGATCCAGGCACAGCCTTCAGAATTATTTGCTGCCTGGTCCCCTCCGAGGCACCCTGATACATATCACTCACCCCTTACAGCCATGCTATGACAATCAGAATTAGGAGACTCTGACATTCAGCTTTCTTTTGTTCGGCCATATTAAATAAACAAACCAACCACACAGACAAAAGAGTGCCTGCCAGCCTGAAGCACACTTGAAAGGACCCCTGTGGGGGAGGTCTGGGCTCTGTGTGACACAGCGTGGGTGTGTCAGGCTGAAACAGGCTCCTTGCACTCCCCCACACTTCCCACAGCCACAGAAAACCACGGGGAATGAGGACCTCACAGTTCCTCAGTGGGAACAAATACTGAAGATGTACTGGCAGTCATGACCTTCCAGTCCCACTGGGTTCTGACACGTGACTTCCTTTCCCTCCAAGAGCTGTGATGAGATTACACCACTTTATAAACAACAGCCACCTTCTCTACCACAGCAAACACCACCAACACAGAATTAGAGCGGAGACAGGGCCTAGTGCAGCATTCTTCTGTATCTGGTGTTGGCCACACAAACAAAGCAAAACTCACTTCAAAACAGCAAGTTTTGCAGACAGTTTGAGGCACCACCGAGAGAGAGATGTGGAGAATCTGCTTCCATGTTACCTGTCACACCAGCATTACGATTACCTCTTTTTGCAAGTGGTATTGAACAATTTGCTTCAAGTCCCAAGTCAGTACAGAAATCACTCCTCATTAGTCTCCTACATATTCCTCCTCACTTTTATAATTCTGAACTGCTAGTTCCACCAGTTTCCTGTGGCGGACAAACAGCATAAAAGAAAATTAACTTTCCCTTATGGTTCTCAATGCAGTCTCTTATAAAGACAGCTCTTGCTCTGGTATTCTAAGGGGGGAAAAGAACAAAACCCCATTACAATTCCTTCCAGCTACCATTCATCCACCAAATAAGAAAGAAGTTTGTCACAACTCTTTCACACTGTGACACTAAGAATCTGAATAAAACCGATGAACCAAAACAAGAACTGTACTTTTTTTCCCATATCTAATGTATTTAAAAGACAAATAATAAAATAAACTAGATATTTAATATTTAATACACAAAAGAGTATTACTATAGACAGAAAATATTTTCCAAAACACTACAAATAACCTATTCTCAGACTTCAATGAGAACTTTCAGTGAAGTATATAGTATGTGGAAAACAAAAACCAGATCCAGTGGGTTTTGTCTGGATGATCCTTCTTCTGGCTCAATTCTACAAGATTATCAAGTGCCTTTAGTTCTGCAAAGTGTTAAATCACGTGCTTGCCTACATTAGTAGTTATGCCAAATTTTACCACTAATTATATAGAAAAAATGCCCTTTTCTGCCTTTCAAATTCTTTTTGTGGAATTGAGATATAGAAGATCCTTCCTTTCCATTACTAGAAGGCATTCTGTCTCTCACACAGACAGAGAATTTACTCTTCAGTGCATTCAGTTCTCACTTTCCTGAGAACACAGGAAAGGTATTAAAGTGCTGAGCCATTTATTATCACACTGGTTCACTCAACCACAAACAGATTTTACCCACAGACCCAAAACTTCAAGAACTACAGGAAGATATATTGTCTTCTTCTCTGCTTTATGAAGAGCCAGTTGTAGCCCTGCAGAGTTTAACACGTAAATATTGACAAATAAATAAGTACATGGCCCATACAAATTAGATCCCCTTTTCCTTCACATTAGTAACTGTAACCCATTACTGTAACGACTTCATTATTTATTTTAAATGTAAGCAGGTGCAGTTGGATTTCACTGAATATAAAGGATTCCTCTTACTAAGCATAACTAATACAACCAACTGATAGTGAGAGTTTGCCATTTGTATGCACTTCCCTCACACCAAGACAGAATTAAAAAAAAATCATGAGGGGCAAGAAGAAAGGCTTCTTTAAAAGGAAGTGTTACAGACCTCTGAGACTTTCAGCAACCAAACTTTATCATAACACCCCTAATACTATAGGTTAATGGTACATTCAGCCCAATAGAGATTTCCATCCAGAATGATCAAAAATGCCTATGCCGGTATATTAAATTTTGGTTGTTACTTGCAATAAAGATGATTTGTACTATCAATTCAAAGAAAGTTCTGAGGTGTCTTTTTTCTGACTCTGGAACGGTACTGCTGGAATTACCATTCACAAAAGGTCTCTTCCCTTTAAAGATATCAATGTTTGTGTTCATAAGCCAAGCAGAGCAGATAAAGCACGTTTCCCTCTTGGCAAAACAGGCAGGTTCCCCTCTTCATGCTGCAGCAAAACCAAAGGAGCAGAGCTCTCATTTTGCAATGTTTCTATTGGTTTTCCACTTCTGAATAATAGCACGGGTTGACCTCAAGCATGTCCTTTTGACCTTAGTGCCTACAGTGTTCAACCATCCACAACTCAGGATGCAACGGAAGACGTGGGAACAAAAGTTCAATCAATACTGAAATGACAACCTTCATTTTAAACTCTGCAATTAAATTGGTATGCAGCAAGCACAAGATCTGATTTAAAAAGCAGCATCTAAAACGTGTACTTAAAAACACAGTCTGCCAAATTGTACCCAGATACTGAAATGTGATTATTTACTTGCAAATATCTCAGTTGTGAAAAAAGGAAAGTAATATAGCTGATCTATCATTACAAAGTTAATCCCCCTTTGGAAAATAAATTTTTTAAAAACATAAGATAAAAAAGACTGGCAAGTAATCTCTCATCTTTCTACCAAAAATACGGATATTAGTAAGGATGCAACATAACCAATACATAATTTCTCTTTTTCTCATATGTGATCAGTATCATCTTGAAAACAGGTATTTTTACAGCATGAAGTGATATAAAATTTTAGCTTTTAAAGACATTCTCTTTCTGAAGCACCTTTTCAATTCAGTCTCCTCAAGAGTTGCCCTCTTATCATGTGATACTTTTTAGCAGTTTTCTTTTTTGAGAGAAAGGATTGCAATTCTGTAGTTGAATTTTATTTCAGAATTTTCATGAACTAAAATGAATAACATATCAAGAGATTATACTTAACTATACTAAATACTCTCATAGAAGAAATGCTCAATCCAAGTTACATAAATCCAAAACTGTATAATAAAAAAAGCAGCCTCACACAGCTTACATTTGCCCTGGTCATATTATGAAATTACTGCTCAATGAAAACAGAAGAACAGACACCTCTGACAATATTATTGCTCAAACCTCAGGTTGACTAAGACGTAACTTCATTTAGAAGTTAATGGATTTCCTTCATGTTGTCATGCTGGTTTCATTAATTTAGTTAAGTGCACCTAGGGAAAATAAAGTGTCTCAGTGTTAATTTATTTCATGGTTATTCTGTGGGGTATTCAAAATTGCTGGCCTCATCTGTAAAGACACTGGTGAAATAAGTAATCTGTTTCAAATTTGTGACAGTAATTTTTGCAGAGCAGTTCATAGCAATATTCATAAGCCTTGTTGTTCCTTTCATTCTCTTTAAACTAGAATTGTGCACTATTTCAGTCCATTTTTAGAGGACTTAAATAGTGCAAATTTCACATGAACCATCTGGTGCTCAGTGTGCAATCAGATGACCATTTGACACCCATAACAGAAATTTAAGAAGCACCAGCATCTTTCTGATATGGGAGGCCTATGGACTATCAATATTTTACTTTTTTGTTAACTTTTTTTTGTTGATTTTGCTACAGACAATCCCTACATGTATGGTGTCTACAACATTACAGAAGAAGATAAGTACTTGTTTACACTTGGAACTTGATGATATTGCCTTTTTAGTTTTCCTGCTGCTATGCAGAATATGTACACGTAACAGAAATTTCTGTTTTATTAAGAAAATAAATTACAAGGTTGAAATGAGACTTAGGGTGCATCCTCTTAATCAATTCACTTTTTATTAACTATTCTTTTCAAATCAATATGCTGAATATCTAGAAGAATCTGCGTTGAAAGTCTTCAGTAATCAATACCAAAGAGGGCAGAGGAAAATATGATTAAATATGCTTGAACTTTGATATTACAGTTTAGTAATTAATGTAGGTGGTAAACTACCATAGGTGGAATGCAACTGCAATCTAGCTTTAAAAAGGTTTTTCAGATTTCTGAAGTACTGTAACTAGGAAATTTTTAAAATTTCTCACAAAAAGATGCTTTCCTTTCCTCGTAAAATGCAGAACTACCAATTTGACTTTTAATGCCAATTCTCAGTTAAAATAATTAACACAATGTAAGTCCTTTCTATTCATAGGATTCTATTTCCTGCTAACAAATGCATTCATTAAGCATTTTCACTGGGGGAAAAAAATAGAACCCCATCATTCCCAGACTGACTCCTCGGTGTCCCTAGAGCTAAAATAGCTTGATCCAAAACTGCACCCCACATTTTCTGTATACATTATAAAGACACAAAATCTGGAACTGCTCAGGTTCACTGGGGAGTAAAAAAAAAGGCAAGAAAACAAAACCAAAACCAAAACCAACAAACAAAAAACCCGAACAAAAACCCAAACCAAACCAAACAAAAACAACAACAAAAAAATACCAGACTAATCCCCAGAAAACTTTCTAAGAAATGGTGTGTTTACTTACCTATAGATCACACTGAATCCTTCTGTCAATTATTCCTTAAGTATCTTAACAATACATATCATATTTTGATGAACCCACTCATGTTTTTTACATATCCAGTCATTTAACACAGTTCCTAATATCTGTAACTCTCTATTTCAGGTTTGCATTTTTTCTTTGAGGCAAGTTTTGGGTTTTTTAAACCATTCTTTTTCTAAATTCTCAGTAAATCATCAAGTAGGTGGTATGGTGGCCAGAATATCACTATTAAATGGTACCACTTAATAAAATGAAATTACAGAACATATACTTCTCCCAGGAAGACCTTGTATATCTTTTCTGATCATCACTTCTCTCCTAATGAAATACATGTTGGCCCATCACACATGTGAATCTAAACAGAACATAAAATCTGTGATCAGAGAGGAATTTCAAGGAATACTTCAAAAGTGCAGTGACCAGATGGCTTAAGACTAATAATTAGAGAGCTTCTTCACTGCAGAAGTAGCTAACTTTTTTTTTTTGAGATCTTTATTCCAACCAAAGAGATGCAAACATAACGTACAGATGCTTCATAATATTTTCAGCTTCTTCAGGAAAAAAAACCCCACAAATATTTGCCTTAAATACTGTTTTGAAGAGGAAAAAAAGGATTCTTAGGTTTCTGTAGCACACACATTACAAGATGAGCACTCTTTCTGAAACAGCTGATCACAAATAGGTTTCAAGTCTTTATTTTTTAAAGGCCCACACAGGTTTTCTTTAACCTCCGAAAAAAAATCTGTGCAATAAGGCACACCTTTGTTTACAAGGCCAGTTAGCCCAATTCTCAACAGAGCCAGAATATGTAATGCCCACAACCAGTCAGGTATCACATCAAAAGACCACTGACATGTCTTGTGACACCAACAAATAAGCTACAACTGTACTGTACCATAAAAATGCCTAAGTTATTGTTTAGCCTGTGTAAAGAGAAGACAAAGTAGCAGTCATGGAAAAGTGATTATTTTTCGGTTGGCAGCTGATTCTTACCTATTTTTTAGCAAAATCTCATTTCCTAACTGGAAACTTGAACATCCTCATAAGAGGAAAAGCAGTCCCCATCTGATGCCATATACCTTGACTAGACAAACTGTACCAGAACCTGGTGAATAGCCTCTTCCATCCCAAAATTGCTGGGACTAACAACTGCCATCTTTATTACCTCAACGCATGTACACTCCAAAATATCTCTAACTGTTAATGTACTATAAGGAAACATAAAAATTAAAATATGAGACACCTGATGGCCTCTCCTGATTATCTAACTATTATCAGCCCGCTGTAAGCCTCAGTGCTGGAGAGCAAGCTTCCACATTTTCATAGAGCTCAGAGTGCTCTGTCCTTAAACCATGAAGACAGAAAGGCAAGAACAGCAACACAGCGCTGATAACAGTAAAAAAAAAAAACCAGGAAAAAACCTGAGAAGCAAAAGTCAGTCTGAGGAACTACGAGGAGGAGATCCTCGCAAACCTCTCCAGACAGCATGGCCCATAGCAGAATGGTCAGTTGCTACCAGCCTAATAGGGAAGGGGTTTCCTTGTTGTACAACCTTGAAAAAGCCACTTGATTTCTTTCCATCTCAGCTTCCCCACTTGGGAGCCAGAAGAAAACGAATCCTTTCCTTTCCCTAACAAGCTCTTTGAAGTCCACAGAGAAAAGCACCCCTAAATTTCACTCAAAGTCTCAGCCTTGTCACCTCTGCTCATTGTTTTAATGGGAAGTACAATTTGAAGACCACTGCAGTATGAAGAATGCCTTAATGAAACTGTAATTTTAAAATGTCATGTTTTGATGTGTAGAATTGCTGCCAAGCATAGCAACCCAGAAATAACCACTATACAAACTAAGCAATGCATCTTCAAAACTCTCTGGACACAAGTATCTACTTCACTTCAAATTCCCTGAAGAAACAAACTTGCCTCGGACTCCTACGGGGCACTGCCTTCCACCCTCCAAAGCAAATGGGACTATATCCACTAATATACATAGATAGCAAAAAGATTGTTACGGGAGCAGGGTTTTTAAATGGTTATACAAGCAACTTTGTTCCCTTGTTTTCCCTGAGTGGATGCATGTCTGTTAGAAATAAAAATCACAGACATGCATCCACTCAGGGAAAACAAGGGAACAAAGTTGCTTGTATAACCATTTAAAAACCCTGCTCCCGTAACAATTCAAAACCTGTTAAAGAGTACCAAAAGCTTGTTTCCCGTGTAGCTCTGAACCAAATTAAAAGTGAGGATGACGAAAGGAAGATCCCATCCAGAATCTGTAGTTCTAAAGAAATGTTTGTTTTAAAATAAAACACATACGAACTTCTACAAACTACACTTAGGAGCCAAAGCTGAGCCACTATTAAAAAAAAAAATTAAAAATACAAGTCTCTGCATTCATATGCATACATTTTAAAAGATTTAAAACAAAACATTTATATTTCAAGGTTAAAGTGCCAAATGACGGAACATGACAGGACATGACAAATTTTATGTTCTGTTTCACTAAGAATTAATAATGTAACTTCCCTGGAAAGCTGTAGAATAATACCAACACAAATGTCCCCTGCGCAGTTTAAAATAACAGAAGCCAGGACTCAGTTGAGAAAGCCATTTCTGCCATCCTCCAAATGTGAAGTGGACCAGGACACAGATCCAGCTGAAGACTCACCCACAAAAGGCGAATCAGTGGTTACCCTTCAGCTGGACATGAGGTGCACAAATACTCGTGCAGATACAAAGGCAAGGGACAGCACCATGGTGGAAACCACTGACCAGGAGAGAACTCTGCAGTTCTTCTCTTTGGAATTTCAAAGGCTCATGGAGCTACAGCACTGGGGTGTGGCTTCACCGTGTACAAACTTAATCTTAAGGAAACACAGAAAACAGGCTGCTACAAAAAGGGAGATTCTCGCTTCCCTAAGGTTTCCTGCTGTGCAGTGTGAGTGCCTATGCCAAAATGTTAACGAACTACTATTTTTCTTCTCAGATCCACACACTTTTCCAGCTGATTCCACAACTGCTCTGTAGTTAGGTTAAAGACACAGAAGGAGCAGGTGGAAGGGATGAAATATTCAGCATTATACCACATTCAGATCACACTAAGAATGGCAGGAAACCACACCCTCATGTTAAACAAGACAGCTCCCAACACTGCAAGTCATGCGTTCTTGGAAAGAAGTTACATCTTCAGACTCTTTCTTTACCATGGGACATTACTTTTTATTAGACACTGCACAAACCCTTCACTTTCAGGGTTTAGATTTATTAGACTAACCATAGGACTATCTTTGCAGATTACTCTTTTGACACACTACTTCTGTGACTGCACATTTACTGCACAAAAGCACATATGCATGCATGATGTACATACATACATACATACATACATCTGCACGTAGAAAGGTAAGGTTTTTCGGAAGTGTCTAAACTTAGACTTCAAAGACCCTACACAGATACTGAATTCCAGCGTCACTATGATTTGCTTACTCCTCTGTGCTAAGCATGGATTTATGAGTCGATCTGCAGGCAGTTGATTCAGCAAAGCTTGGCAATTCTCAATACATGCAGACCTGGTAATACCACTGATTACAGTTAAAAAACATATTGTTAAATGTAAACTCACTCTCCTCGCTACCCTCCTTCAGGTTCTCATTTCCCAGTTGCTTCACCAAACTTTAATCATTCAAGCTAAAACATACAGCCCTTTCCAACAATAAATTTTAAAAGGACTAACTTCTTTCTTTCGTTGTGATTTCTTTTTTCTTTTTCTTTCTTTTTTCTGATTCAACACTGAAACCATGTTCTTATGTTGCCAATAAATTCAAGTTCCCGGCTCTTCGAACAAGGACTTCAAGTGTCTGCGACATGCCATTCGCTGTCATCAGGCTTAACAAAACAGGACCAAGTTAAGGGCCTTTAGAAAAATCTCAGTTTTCGCATGCTCTGTCAGGGCTCATTAGTGCTTGGCAGATGACTACTTTGAGGAGTTCATCCGCGCCGAGCGTGCTCCAGCGGCGCAGGAGCTGTTCCCACCGGCCGGGCGACGGGACACCGGGCTGGGGACACGGCTGGACCTTCACCCCCTGCGCTCGGGAGCTGCTG
>NW_008236935.1:35973-57066 GCF_000691975.1 Corvus brachyrhynchos | reverse complement strand
GAGCGGGTTTTGTCTCTGTGCTTGAAGGAGAAGCGCTTCAGGAGACACCATGAGTGAAGGGTCGAACAGAGGTTGAATTTTTGAAAGTGTCCTTGGTCGGAAGTGTATTCTCCATGATGCACCTGAGCTAGCTACAGGTGTATTCAACTTACAAAGCAACAGCTCTGTAGTATTAAAAACAAATAATTTTTTTTTACATCAATTTAAAAAATCGAAACCAAAACCCAACCAACAAAGAAAAGGAGGAACACAGAAGAACCTCCAACTGCCTTTGCAGTTGCTGTCTATATTTTCTGCAGCACACACCAATCCACCTCTGTGCTTTCATTGCTGCATATATCTATATTCCAGGATTTTTCCTTCTCGGGTAGAAGGGGGATCCCACAAGTTAAGCCCCATTCCCACAAGTGCCTGTGCATTTACTTAAGTCTGTATGCATGAGTAGTCCTACTGGAGAACATACAAAGTTTGCCTGTGTAAATTTAAGAATTTGCAGAAGTGTTTTTCTTGTAGTTGTTAACTTGTGCATGTAGCATAAGAGTGGGGCACAAGGAGATTATATTGACAAACTCTACTGGGTATGTAGGTAAGTCTGCGTTTAAACACCTGTCCTAAATAAAACCCTGCTGCTCCCAAGAAATGCCACTCACACTTTCATGTTTGAACTTGGACTTTGGGGTGTTGGGATCTCCATATCCATCCTGTAGCTGCAAAAACAATACTCCATGAGCACTGTGAAGATCAGGGCAAAACCCACTGTATACGTTCATAAAAATAAAGCCTTTCGAAAAACATATGAAAGACTTATGAAGACTAGCAAAAGTTTAAAAATTAGAGTTCCTAACCTTTTTTCCTGGGCAATATATGCCCAATGAGAATGCCATCCAGAAAGCACGGAAAATTTAGGAAATTTATTCATGGCTTTCTAAACACATTTTTCAAACAGTTCTTGAGCCCCTCTGACAGCAGACAATTTTTTAGAGAACAGATGGTTCCTTTTTCCCCTCTCTTTAGTCTGTTTAGATCCATGTATCATGCACATTGTGACATAAATTACCCCCCAAGTCAGTTAAAGTCATTATATATGCATAAATCACTGGTTAATCAAGTGAAAGGGAGGGCTCAGTGAACCCAAAACTGCTTCAAAATCTTTAATTATAATTTTTAAGTGTTCATATAGCTACAATCACAATCCCAAAGCTGAGCAGTTTAGTCAATACTAGTCTGGGTTATATGTTGTCTATAAGCTGTCCAAGTGAACTCTTTCAGGTCTTCTCTTTTTGAAGATCCATTTTGTGCTGCTGTATATTAGCTGATTGGCCCATGGGGAAAATATAAAATATGCACTCATGTTCAGCTGATGTTAGTATTTAGAACACAGAGAAGTTAACTTATGAACTCGTCTCCCTAGCCAGCTACTGCCTACAGCTAAGCACTTGATAAAGCAACAGTACCAGAACCTGCTATTTGAGCTGAAAGCCTGGGAGGGGATTCTGAACTTAAGAAGTGAGAAAATCAGTCAGGGGAGCAGAGGAAGAGGGGATGGAATAGATGGGATCTACACTATGAACCGTTATGAGCCCTCAGAATCTCAGGAAATCAAAACAACTAGGGGCCAAAAATGTAGGGCCCAATCTTTCATTGGAGCTCCATGTTACAGAAGACCAGCCCTGCCTCAGTATTTCAAGTATCAAGACCAGCTCACATCTCGTGAAGATCCTGAGATAGCCATCTGTTTTCCAAATCCATTAGGAAACTGAGCTCCTTTTAACTTCTCTTTACAAGAAAAAACACAGGTCAAGCACCACAGAGCGAAACTTGTTGACGTAAGCCCTCATCACACAAACACTTATGGACACGTTTAACTCAGGCATGTAAGTACAGGACTAGGGCATAAAGGCATTTTTGTCTATTGCCTGTTTGATGAAGTACCCAGCAGAATTCACTGCAGCCTCTGTCATGCAGAACACCCTCATTAAAATGTTCGGTTTTAGCTTTAATGCAGTATTTTCAATGAGGCTGTGTAAACAAGACATGGCACCATCAGGACTCCTGTCGTCGATTGAATCTCAGATCCAGATGGGCAGGGAACCTGAATCGTTTATTCAAAGGAGTGAGTTGGTTTTGTACACTTTTCTAAGGCACAGTATCTCCTTATGTGGCGTGACCTATCCCGTGTTGCTACATCAACAACACACTTTCCAAATGTCCTTGTGTGGGGTGATCACTCGCTGTTCACCCGTCCGTCAGCTCCTGGCAGGCTCTGCTGGGTGACACCTCCTCCCCCCAGGGTCCGGTGGAGACAAACCTCTGTGTGCCGCCGTGTGCTCCTTTGTGCTGCCATGGGCCTCTGCAGGCAGGTTTTACAGCTCACAACCCAATTCTCTCTTTTAGTTCTCCACAGACTCCTATACATGAAGTGACCCATATCCATATTCTAACGTACCAGCAATTAGACTCCTCAAAGGACTCAGGGTGGCATATCTGCTTTCTCCCTCATTTTTACACAGTTTTGTTCACAAACATTTGCTGTCCGGAAGTTGATCATGTAGCAAGAGTCATGATGAATTGTTTTAGCTGTTATCACTATAATTTACCTATCACTATTTTTCATGGATATGTAGGGATGCAATTCCTGCATCTTATCCATGTGGGCTTCCAGGGAATGAGTGAGAAGTTTAAGGGAAGCACAAAACAAGCTCTTCATCTTTCTTTGCATGTAAAGACAAGTTTCCTGGACTCAGTTCTCTGCTCAAACAATGAGCAGAGAAAAAGCACTGAGATCTAATGCAAAAAGATTAAAATGAAAACAGAGAGAAACAGCACATACTCTCTGGCCTACATGTACAATGCTGAATGTATCTTCCATTAAAGAAAAAATTCTTACTGAGACAACTGTACAATAGTTATTGTACAGTAGGGTCTGTGGTCTTTTCAGGAAAAATAAGGTGCAACTCCTTCAGCAGCACTGCCCTGCTCTGGTTTGGCACTGCCCACCTGCCCATACACAACTGTCCTCAGCGACAGGGGTTCTGCAGAGCTTCAACATGCTATTAGGAACTCTACTTTTCTTCCACCCAAAAGAGGATCAAAGCATGCAGTGGAAAAAGAATACTTTCCACGTAGCATTTTACAGCATTCAGAGGCAAGAGTTTGAGTATGTTACAATGGTGCATGAATTGACATTTCTCATTTTACTAATGAAGGCTTTACTTAAAACACATTCAAGGATGCTGTCAACTACTGATTTGTCTGGATTCCATGTTACTACTACACATTAGACATGTATGCACCCACTGCATCATTAGAATCTATGGTCAAAAACATTGTGGAAGGAAATTTATTTAGATATTCATCAGTTTAACATTTCCTGAAAAAATGCTGACGTTATGCTCTACACAATATATTTAGAGTCCTTAAAGTAAGATGTGCCAGTTAAGACCACTTAATTACAAGAAATGTTACAGTAAGGCCAAAGTTCAGATCTATAGTGCAAGGGTAACATAAAAAAACACATACAAGAAAACAAAAAAAATCCAAACCAAAACAAACAAAAGAAATCTTAAAAGGCCACAAAGTAAACTTGAACAGCTGATTGTATTTATTAGTAATTCTATAGCAATAAATACCTTGAGGTCCTCTGAACTGACATGGGACTGAGTGACAATCCATTCTTGATTTTCTTCACGCGTTTAACAAGACCCCAGAAGATTGCAACACTGCAAACACACACTTAACAATCAAGGAAATAATAAGCATCTCTCACTTGCTGATTTTTTAATAGGAAAACATGACATTAACTGTATCTCCTCCACCCCAAAAAATATAAAATAAAGCTTTCGGGATATTTATTGTAAACTACAGAGCTAAAATTAGAAACTGAAAAATCTGTATACTTTTATCAAAGCAAGAAAAAATGTCTTGTTTTAGCTACTGTTTATTGAAACTAATTTTGTGTGTGATGTGGTTTTACAAAGTGTCTGTCAAGACTTTGACAAGTTACTCCTATGCAAAGAAGAACCAGATGATCCTGTTTTATTTTGCTTATGCTTAGCTTCCTTGGCAGAACTAAATAAGTAATAGTAATTGCTTACTAAAATAGTAATAGAACTAAATTGTAATAGTAAAGGTAATTGGGTGGCAAGATGTAACAATCTAACTTACCAAGAGGAAACAAAACCAAGCATTCTCTTAATGACTTCAAGTGATGCTCTCGCAGCTTAAGTGCCTTGTAGCCCAATTCTGCAGGGAAAGAAACAGAGGCTGTGAAGGACTGTAGATGTCTGGGAGGTGATCTCCTTGCAGAGAAGACTTTTTCAGAGGATACTACCTAGTGGATAAACTGTCACTTTTCTTAATAAAATACTACTGAGTAGATCTATGCTTAAGCACAAAAAGGAGATTCTTGTCTCCAAACTACTGCACTTTTTCCTATCCCATTAGAATAGCTCCAGGCGGGCATCTTTGGGGTAAGACAATGAACAATGGTAAGCCAAAACATACATTTCAGGGAGCTGGCGCTATGCCTGTTCCGAGGCACCAGATATACTCTGGCATTCTTGTAAAAAGCAGTTGTTCTGAATACACTTGGTGAAGCATCTTTTATCCCAAAGATAGGCTGGCCATGCTGGCTGGCAAATGACAAGGGACTCAGATAACCAGTCTCCTGCCTTTTGTGACTCACACTGTTCAAACACAACAGAAACCACGTTTCTTTGTAACCATCCCCTCTTCTTTTCCTCTCTGCCACTTTCTGGATGCAAGTTTTGGAGATCTTTAATTGTATTCCATTGAGGTTAATTAGACAGAAGTCTACAAATGTCGTGGAAATAAACCCAGGGACACAATAAACCTAAGCAATGACCTAGGCAAGGCAAACAGGCTGAGAGGGCTCCCCCCAGCCAGAACGCCAAGCCAGATCAGGGAGGCAACCAGTCAAGATCTCATTAGAGTGATATAGATGTCAATTAAGACAAATATTTTTTATATAAGGAGTTTTTTCCACTCATAAAAGAAAATGTTTATGTATATAAGCTAACAGTAGGAAGTTCGGATGGAGAAAACAACTGACTACTTTTATGTTTAATAAACTCACCACTGGGAACCTTAATTTTTAACAATTCAGGTCCATATACTTTTTTGCAGGTATTAGATCTTTATTTTGTCTTCTGATGCTTGGATATTAGAGCCACATTCACAATTGAGATCTTCAGTGCTAATCTTAAATGCAGTTTCTAATTTAAACCTGTCATTCCCATGTAGCTAATCTCCATTTCTACTATTGGGAGATGTATACTAAAATAATATCAGCTGTAGTATGCAACAACACTTCAAGTTTTGGATAATCTGAAAATCTAGAGATTTTCTAAGGCAATTTGTGTGAAGAATTGCCCTTTGTGGATAAGCAGTGCTCTTAAGCTGGACCTTAAATGCTGAAAATGCAGTTATTGTCTGGAGAGCATCACCTATTGTGAGCTATGATGAGATGGGATGGTGATGGGATGTTGCAGGAAATTGGAAGAAATAAATCTTTTCTTCAGTGACTATACTTATCTGTGTTGATTTCAAAAGCAAAGAGATCTAAATAGCTCCCTGCAACTAATTAAGGCAGTAACCAGGTTGCCATATATCTTGTAGACTCAGATAATTATTATGAGAAGATACAGACTAAAGTGTGTCATGTAGCCTGCTGTGTCTTCCTTTCAAATTTCCTTTTGGTAGCAGATGGATGGGAAGGATTCCCTCAAGCTCCTACACCAGTCCCCGATTCTGAGTGATGCTGAGCCTGCAGAGAGATTGCTCCAGTTCAAAGTTAGTCAGGGCAACTAAACTGCCTTATTGGTTTCCTGTTTATCACGTTCCCTTCAATATGGGGGACGTTTCTTGCTGCAGAACCTAGGAACTCGCTCTGATAAAGTGTATTTTCTGGAATTATTAAGGCGGGCTGAACAACAGGACAATCTGGAAAGTTTGCCCCTTTTCTGGGAGTTTCTAAGTGTGGTTACACCTGACTGACATGTTTCTGTGTGTATCTTTTTTTAGCTTTTGATTCTCTCCTTAAAACATATGAAAAAAATGTAAATGAGACCTGCATGGGACAGGAAGTCCCTTAATAAAGGAAGGAAATTATATAACTCATCTTGCGTTCAGAATAAAAATTATCAGCACCTAGTGTTTTTCAAAGAAACGGATGAGGTAAATAAGAGGTTCAGAGCATTTTTAAAGTCCTGGTACTGGTGCCTTTCATATTCTCATAGTGTATGTGTGACACAGGCTTTAACAGTACAACTATACCTACTGCTCCTCATCAGTCTGCATAACAGCCTAATTTACTGCCACCCCACTTCTGAGTTCAAATTACTTGGCCATGCTGGCTGAAACAAAAAAGTAAAAGCTCAATTTCCAGCATAGGGGAGGAGAGAGGAGTATACAAGAAAAGTGCAGGAGAAAGAGGAGGAGGAGGAGAAGGAACATCTGTTTGTTGCCAGGATGAAAAGAACTGAAAAGTGTACCATACAGCGGTCAAAGCTAGGAAAATAAAAGCAACTATGAGAGGCACATCAGACAGGAGAGAAATAAAAGGAAAAGTGGAGGAAAAGAGCATATAAACTGAAAAAGAGAAAGAGGATGAAAGTATTATAAAAATGCTCTGAGCAGGAGTTGCTTATTTAGGAGCTGGGCCTGCCAATCGGGGACAGAAAGAGTATCAGATGAGGTCATGAAAATGTAAACAGCTTTGATGGAATTGAAGTGCAAATGCTGCTTGCACAGGTCTTATCCTCCAAAGTAGTCTTTTGCCTTGAAGGCAACAGGAATGTGGTCTAAGCACCATGGGTGTTCCTCCCCTTCATCTGCTTCCACAGACCTCCTGTGCTCCTCAAGATCCCAAGATGCCCTGCTGGCCTGGCTTCCTACCTTGCTGCATGGCAAAATACAATTTTTAAAGGTGTGCTTCTGGTGTTTCCAGCAGGAAACTGGTGACCTGTCTCACTGTAACTCCTCCTAAGCACCTGGGTTAAACAGCAATGCATGCTCTAGGTTGCTCATATAATATTGGTTTTGGGTTTTTCAGTGTTTGGAGGTTCTTTTCCCCCACACCTGAACATAAAAAATTAAGCAATTGCTCATGAAGCAAAGTACATTTCTATACCTTGAAAATAAAAATGGAATTTTGTCAGCCTTGGAGAACAATGTGTCCCACATTAGATGTTCATAGATGATCCTGAATAAATCAAAGTGTACACCCCTATGTACAGCACACTAAATATTATGTACAAATTGATTACACCATGGACATTAATTTATTTTCTAGGACACAAAAGTAGGATCATTACTCAGTTTACACAACATATAAAATGTAGTACTATTCTAATATATGCATATTCTCAAACCCACCACATTACAGAATAGCACAGATTGCCAGGGACTGATACAGCAGTGCTCCAAGGATATAAGGGCTCTGTACACAGCATCTGTGAAGAGAAGATTAATGCGATTAAGCCATTCCTTCTCTATTAATATATCTACAGAAATTCTTTTCCTTTACAAACTGATGGTGTTCCATATTCATAATACTAAGTTCACTGATTCTTTCCATTGCTGATTGAATGATCATGAAGAATTTTTAATTTGCTGGTACATGTATTTTATATCATGTTCATGCTATTTTGATAGGGTCTGGATTCCTAGCATCGTAATTCATTGCCAGAACAGCATACCTGAAATACCATTTTGAATGGCTGCTTATTTATACCTTGAAGTCTATTAACCCAACTGATGCTTGTAGCCAAGTTCTGCACCATTCCTTCCATATAGACGTGTGTTTGTACAGACTATAATGCTAAGTTTATCAATGTTACTAAGTTTTAACATCAGTTAAAAATTGATGTTGTGTTTCTGTTTGCTGCTGTCTGTACCATAAAAATTAACAAATATATCATTAAAAATAAGTAGAAGTCTTTTATTTATACTGCTCTCTCAATAGGGGTGTAAAAAAAACCAAGAAGGCAATATTGCCTGTATACCAATCATTACTAGTCATTCAGGTTTTTTTGTAAAAGATGTAAGGACTGGCAGAAGGGGCAGAGAGCTGACTGAACAATTTTGACCTTTTCAGAAAAACACTGGGTCTTCTAAATTGAGTCTTTCATCTACTGCTTTGACGCTTTCAAAGAAAGCCTACTCAGCTTGGAATCAGCATGAAGTTTCAGGACAAGGATCCCATTTTGGGAAAAAATGTAAAAAATTCACCCACTTCTTGTTCCTTCCTGTGTGATCCTTCTGCCCTTGGAGCAACCAAGTTTAGAATGCTGTTGAGCAAAACTTGTACCAGGTGTAAGTGTCCAGGTCTTGGCAGGACATGCTGCAGGAGTGGCCACTGGAGGGGGAGGATGGGTCAGCCCCACACATGGACCCACACTGGTCACACTGTGGGGCACAGCCAATCCCTCAGCCAAGATGGTGATTCTGTAATAACATATTTAACAACACAGAAAAACGCTGCACAATAGCTGTGAGGGAGGACTGAGAAAAATCTGAGGAACAGACCTGCAGACCTCAAGGTCAGTGCAGAAGGTGCACTGCAGGAGGTGCCCCAGTGCCAGAGCTGAGACTCCCCTGCTCACCTTGGAGGAAACCATGGTGAGGCAGTGGTGCCCCTGCAGCCTGTGGAGGGCACAGGGGAGCAGAGATCAGCACTGTACCCATGGAGGAACCCACACTGATGATGCAGAAGATCCCAGGAAGGAAACTGCAGCCCATGGAGAACCCACTCCAGAGAGGCTGTTGCCCATGGAGGGTAGCCCATGCTGGAGCAGGTTTGCTGGCAGGATTGTGACTCCATGGGGGACCCACACTGGAGCAGCCTGCTCCTGAAGGACTGACCCTGTGGAAAGGGAGCAGCTGGAGCAGTAGTGAAGATCTGCATCTTGTGGCAAGGACCCACACTGGAGCAGTTCATGAAGGTCTGTATCCCACAGGAGGGACTGCATGCTGGAGCACCAGAAAAGTGAGGAGAAAGGAGAAGCATGAAGGAAACTGTTATGGACTGACCTCAGGCCCTATTCCTCATATCCCTACACCGCTGGGGGCAGAAGGAGGTAGAAGCATTGACGCTGAATGAGAGCAGTTGAGTCTGGGAAGAAGTTGGGGAGGGCTTTCATCATCATGCTACTCTATTTTTAATTGGCAAATAATTAAATCAATATGCCCCAAGTCAAGTTTGTTTTGCTCATGACACTAATTTCTGAAAGATGTCCCTGTTACTACCTTAACCTATTAGATTTTCATCATATTTTCTGCCCTTGTCCAGTTGAGGAGGGTGAGTGAAAAAGAATGGGTGGACACCTGGCAATCAGTCGAGGTTGACTCACCAGAGAATTGATGGTCATTCACCTGATATCAACAAATATCCTAGGATGATGGTATCAAAAGATAAGCTTGGAAGGGATCTCTAGATGTTTCTAGGTCAAACTCCAGCCTAATCAACTGTGAGGCCAGACAAGGTTCCCTCAGGACATTATTCAGCCCTGTTTTTAAAAGCTCAGAGCGTGGAGACTACACAGCTTTATACTCTCACACAGGTAAATGACAGCCATCAGGGCAGAATATTGTTTGCATCTAGATAAATATGCACAAGACAGCCACCAAATCAGACACCACGTTAACCACATTAGTCTGAATGAGATTTTGAACATACTGGGGTTCTCCAACCACAGACTATTCACTTCATGAGCTTCTTTAACACAGGGTATTCCTGATGGCCTTTACACAGGACTCATACAAGATTAATAATTTGACCATAATCACAGAGAAAACTCATTAACACTTTGAGGTGTCATTTGGCCTTATACAAAAGCCTAAGCAACTGAACAGTTGCTGGGTTTGGAGATTATTCAAATAGCTACAGAACGAGCCAATATCTGCATTTGTGGGATCTTCCAGTATGTTTCTTCATAGGCAGACACATACCTGGTTAAAGAATACTGAAAAGCTATTCATTTATAATGAAATTACTAACCTTGGCAAGAATTTGATTTCTGGTTAGTTGCGATGTCCAGCTTATTGGGGACAACACTTAGAAAAGTTTCCCCATGTAAGCTATTTCCAGTATATCCCTCTTGGTTTCAGTTTGCTCAGAACAGCTGGCTTTAATGAAGAATCATTTAGGTTGTCCTTTTCATCAAGACGGACTGCATTGGCACTACTCTCTAGAGGAGAGCTAGCCAGAAGACACAATAATTGAAGACAGCCTAGTGCCAGAATCCATCCTGTCAAGCCTGGCTGTAAATAAGCCAGCCAATAGCCACCCAAACAGGCCCAGGTATACTGAGTTTAGGGCTTAAATTGGTGGCCAGAGAGAAGATGATGCTTTATCTGGGGAATAATCTCATTTCTTGACAATAATTGGAGTGAAAACAAGGGCCACAGTGACTCAAGGGTCATCCCTAAGAAGTCTGGTAGCATTGAATGTAGAAAGAGATCATTGAAGTCATTGACAATTTAAGAAATATCTTGAGCTGCACAGTGAACAAGGCCAGAGCTCCTCACTGATTCTGAAAGAACTGGGTGTTAAAATATAACAATGTGTGATCTGTAGTTCTACTGAGGAAATAAAATCCTATTTTTAGAAGTAGGGTTTAGGATATGAAGTACTTGTATCATCTCATAATGAACTTTTATTTCAGTTCACTATCCATTAGGATTATTTATGGATGAAATTGGCAAAAGTGACTATATGTAAACTGAAAATGGTAATCATTCTCTTAATTTCATTTTTCAGAAATGCCGAGGTTTATTCACCAACTGTTTCCAATTTGAATAAAATACTATATTAAACAATCCAGAATTAAAATCCTTATTATTTTCTAAGTAACATCTGCAGTTTGAAATTCTTCTAAAGTGACCAGACCTTACGGTGTCAAGGTTTTGTGAATCAAATTCTTAAACACTGCACATTTCCATAACTGAAGGCATTCTAAAGGCTCCTCAAATTACTCCAATATTTCTACTGATTTTGCATTGCCCATTAGAAAGTTTAATTTCACCAAGAGTATCTGGCTTTCAGTAATAAGAAAGTTAATGTTGCATTGATTGAAGAGTTAAGATATGATTGATTGAAGAGTTAAGATAAGATATGGTCTGGGGTTTTTTCCAGTTTTAATTTCTTTCTTGGGTTTACTTTCTACATATTACAGGTGATTTACCCATATTTATACTGGATGATGTCAATGTATTTCTTTTTAGTACGCTAGGTGAATTCTGAAATTATTTATCTTGTTGCTTTTTCTGATTTGCACAATATTCTTCTATTTTTTCAGCTTCCTTACATTATTAATTTTCTTGGCTTGCTTAGGACATTCTTATTCCACTAGTAAGATAAATTTTACTGCTTTTAAAGCCAGCTCTTTTGATCTTCTTCAGAGGCTATTCCTTCTCTACCTTGTCACATGTTGAGAGAAAGATTTTTCCATGTATATTCTTAGTGCAATCAATCCACATTCTAAAAAATACCTACTGTATGATAATCACTGCCATTTATTTTTAAGTATGTAATGTTTTTTAATCTACTGCTAATGTAGTATGCTAAGAGTAGATCGTGTCCTAAACATAATTTTGTCTTTTAAACATCTGTTTCCTTAGCATGTCCTGTTGAATAATTTCCTAATAGCTTAATCAGCTGTTTGACTGAAAGTGTGAAGTCCCTTTCACACTACAAATTGGATGCCCAGTTGTTTTTTGTCTGGAATTAAAAGTAGTTTTTTCACATAGTATGCACCACAGAATGTTGCTACTTCATACTTTTGTGAATTTCAAAACAAAATGGGTGAGGTCTTATACATTTTTATGTTGTTTTTAGAGAAGAAAATGACCGTGACATAATACAGTTCTAAAGATAGAACTACAACACTTAAACGCCTCTTGTATCAGTCACATTTTTCACGTGAATTTGAAGATTTCATCACAAGGCAAAAAAAAGTACAATAGACTCCCAAATCTTAGTTCTACTCTTCCTAAGTAAATAATTGGCTATACATCCTCTGTTCTATCCTTATCTTCTTTTCCATAGTTACTGAATGTGATATTAATTTTGTTCTTTGATATTTGCTGAAAAATATATTAAAAATATTGTATTTTAATAGGATTTATTTGGACCCAAATGTGGGTAAGTGTGTTGGGAAACAAATAAGACTACATGACAGTATTTAAAGTAAAGTAAATGAACACCTCTTATTAGGAAAGCATGTAGAAGCACATAGTTTTTAGATTATGCAGGATACAAAAATAAAATTCATCATTCAGATAACCTCGAGTTCTTTTAACTGCTTTAATACCTATTTTTCAAACCTGTATAAACCACAGTCTTTTTTAATTTATGTATCTGTTCCACTCTGTCTGTACTGGAAGTATATAAATACATAACTATATGTACAGATTTCTGTTTCTCTTGTTGTGTTTCACAGAGTTTTGGTGGGGTTTTTTAGTATTTATATTTCTATTTATACCTACTCCAAACCCTTTTCTTAAGTTGTACTGTTGCTTCTCCTGCCAAAATATAGGAAACATGAGTTTGCTCATTGACATTGGACTTAAATCCATACTTTCATAATTTATTACCCATAGGCTATACTTATCCAAAAAGTCTGAAAACTGTTGCTTGAACTGTGTTGTCTCTAATTGTTTATACCAACAGTTCACTCTTTTTCTCAGTGATGTCAAACAAAACAGTGCAAAAAGGAACAGGGCTCTCTTTGCTTCTTAAACTCCCATGGTTTACAGCATAACAGCTTGTGCCCTGATAGATCAAAAATTGAAGAGACAACGAAGTAATTCAAGAAGATTTGAAATACCAGTGTGTTCTAATAGCTTGTGCAAGCTATGGACTTTTCTGCTGCCTCTATGCTTCATTATTCTTTTCCAAACACTGTCAGTTTATTTATCCTGATACTTTTTATAAGCTCTTCTTTCCTTTCCTCTCTCAAATGTAACCACAGGTATACCAAGAGGGGTTCTGCTCTCTGCCTTTCATAGCTTATGGTGTGAAGTTTAAACTGAACAAGTATTATCTACCTCTCCAAGTGGACTAAGTATGGTTCTATGGACTGTGATGTCAAGAATTAATCACAGTCTTTATATATTCAATGCTTCACGAGTTATATATAGAGAGAAACCATTTGAACCTTCACTGCAGATAACTTTTCAGATCAGAACTACAAATTATCATATAATTTTAATAATTTGAGACCTTAAGGAATCCTGAATTGAGTATATCACATTACTTTTGAGGAACAATCATAGAGTCTGGAATGCACATTCTTACCATTTATTTAGCCTAATGCTTAAACAAATTATCAATGTTTCAGTGACTCAGCAATCAAACTGATGTCCACAGATTTGATTCCAGAGCATGCAGGCAGCTACTGTAATCAGTCTTAACCAACCATCTTCAATTTACGCTATACTGTCTTAGCTGTGTTCTTTCTAAATCTTTCCAATGAGCTTTCACCCCTGTAGTTATGTCCTAAGATTTTCTGTTTTGCCAAGGGACAGTATCCTCACACTTATTGTAGGGATTTCTGCATTGTGTACGAGTGCCACAGTTTTAGCATATCAACTTAACCACTCAAATGAGGCACATTATATTGTTTACTTCTCAAGAAAACCATATACAAAAAAACCCTTGTCTGTATTAAGTAAGTAATCGAACATTTTGAGCAATTTGTCTTTATTATATGAATGTCAAGACCAAAAATAAACTGTATCCCAAATCATCCTTCTCTCAAAATATTCCATATAATTATTCTTGTTCCCGATATCTGCTGCCACAGCAGCCCTTGGCATGCAAAAGACAGGATCACTGGGAGTGCAGAAACACAAGAAGAGAAAGGGCTGTTCATAGCACCAGAGGCAGTGCCCTGATGTGAACACCATGCCCTAGCACAATGCACACTTTTTGATTTGGAAACCAGTCCCCAGGCAAGTGGAAATTGTATATACAACTGGCACATGGGAAACATTTAGAGGGACAAGAGCTAAGTCCATCAGTTGGCACCAAGAGTGGCACAAGTTTCCTGAGGCACTAGAATTCTTTTTGAAAAGGAAGCGTGGAAGGAGACAGCAAATGAGGAAAAGTTTTGGCCTGGTACACACGAGACGTGGAAAGTAATCTGTGATGCAAATACGGTGTTGGCTTTGAGAACTAGCGCAAGGCAGCTCAATACTCCTGCTAGTGCAGCTGCTTGAGATGCAGGAATAGCTTCTGGTCTGCCAAATTATCTGTCTTAATGCTGTGGATAAATGAAGTTGTCATCCCATATTCCCCTTTCGGTTTCAGCGTAACTAGCCTTTCTCTTGGTTATGTAAGGATATCTCTGCATGTGATGACAAGACAGGTTTAGCACTGTTAGAAATCAAGCAGACAGATCATTTTCAAAGGAAACATAAGCTGTACACATGTATACTTACAGATTTATTTCTAACTCCTGCAGACACAAATGGCTGGAAAATAGTGACTATCAAGTGGCAGGGAAAAAAGGCACTTCTTTTAATCTTATATTTTGACTAGTAAGAGTGGCTGCCCACCACTGAAAATACTGTTTGCCAGGCTTATCTGCTTGTATTTTAAAGAGAGTAATATTTCTGTGGTTAAGATTTAAGGCTCTAGTCATTCCTTTTTTTGCAATTATTCAAAGGGTGACATACATCCTGAATGCAGATGCAAGTCATGTTCTTCCTAGTAATAGCACATGCATTGCTCTGATTTTGTCGTCTCCTCAGCTACTCCCCAACACTGCTATATGCAATACATGATACCCCCTATACATATAACAAGCTTCAATGGTCAGTGGTATAAAGAACCCTTTGACACAATCTAAAATTCATCTCCAGTTTAAGGACAGATTGAATCTCTTTTTCTCTTTTGTAAAGTAAGACTAACTGAAGTTATCTGGACTTATCTCTCAAAAGCTTGTTACTGTACTAATATTTATAAGCATTACACTTATGTGGAGCATTATTTTTAACCATAATTTCTTGTGTCCTACTGATATATTTATAATCCTCCTTACAAAGAGTAAGTGAAATTTTAGATCTCACATTTTTACTATATGAACAGGTCATTCAAGTGCACTCTATGACCTTGTGTTGCAGAAGGCTCAGATCTTGTTTCATATGGCTTTATTTTCTGTGGGCAGCTTAAGCAGCATGACAACATTGCAGAGAGGTGTGTAATATTAATGTTATCCATACTGAGGAGAAGGAAGTTTTTGCTTAAGTATGTGACCTGACTGTATTCAGATGCTAGTTTTTACTCCTTTAGGACTTTGCCAAAAAATCAGAAAGGCTTTGCTTGTAGTCAGAGAGAAAGTTAAACAGTTGATGCCTGTCTAGGGTCACTCCTGTGTTACTGACCTGCAACTAAGTGTGAGAACTTTTCTCTGGACTACTGAGGCAGTGCAAGACTCTCCAGCTGACTAATGTGACTGCTCTGGAATTAGCATCCTGCAACGGTCTGAGATAAATAATTTTAGTAGCATGTTAGGCAAGAACAGTGTCAGACCTTGTTGGGGTCTCCCCCCCTGCCATGGAGCCCTGGGAGAGGAGCCCTGGGGGGGAGACACGGGGTTTCCCTGCCCCTGGTCAGCCTCCTTCCCGAATGGTTGGTTTGTATTCCTGTGTGTGGCCAAGGACCCTCGGGTCCCGTGACTGGAGGAGTTCCTCAGCAGAGCCCCGGCCATGCGGCTGGGGAAATAAACATCTCTGAAACATCTACCACGAATCCGTCCAAATATATTTCCTTTCCACAGGACTCCTGGTTTGATATATATGCGCGTTACAGCAATCCCCACTGTAGCAAGACCTGGACACCTCTGTGGTGTGGGCAGAATGGGAGCATCAGTCAGAGTTTGCAAGAGAAGCCTTTTCACTGAGACGAAGTGCAGAAGGGACCCCCTGCTACCTAAACTCCTCCTCAGAGAGGGGTCAAGGTGCCTCTCAGTCCAAACTTAGCCCCAGATTTAGTCAATGCTTTATGCCTAAATGATCATACAGCTGTAATACAACCCTTGTACTGATTTGTCCAACAGCATTAAGGATGGCAAACCATAATTTACTGAGAATTATTACAATAATGATAGTTATTAGACAACAAATACTTTCATCAGCATTCCTTATCACACAGTATAGGTACCTAGAACTTCTGCTGTAGTGCAGTACTTTTGAAGCACTGTTGAAGCTCTGTTAAAGCACTAAGGCTAGCAAAGCCAGTTCTTGAGTAGAGATTGATGTTACTCACACAGACCAGCTACCATGGGCAAATCTCTTTCATTCAGCCTCTAGGAGTAGCCTTGAGGTGCACCCACACTCAAGGGAAGGATTTTCACACACCTTAGGGAGGTATGCTAGAAGTCCTCACTGAGAAAAAGTGGGACTCGGGTTTTACAGCAGGACATAATTGACTGCCAGTCATATATATTTTTAGCCTACCTGCTGCCAGGCCTATTCAGTAAAATACCCTTTTTTTGCTGAAAAAGGTGTACTCAGCTCTTTGGTTTTGTCCGCTCAACACTTCTGACTCTCCGTATCAGGGCCTTGCACAGCCTTGCACTGGGTCTGATAGCTGGTCAAGGAGACCTCAGAATTCTTCAGCACTAAAACCAGCAGATCCTCTTTGCTCCATCTTGTCGCTGATAAGCAGACCCTCCTTGCTCAATGGATCCCTGAACAGCAGGCCCTCCCTGCTTGGTTCATCACTGATAGCACGTCAATATGACTAAGTTCAAGCTGCTGTATGCAGGCTTAGGCAGAGCATCCTGCTACAGGCTGACATTTAGAAAGCTTTAGTAGTAAAAGTGTCAATTTTTAAAACATTAAGATTTTCTTATCTGTTATATATGAAATTGAGTGTTGGCCTTTGCATGTTAAGTGGTTTTAACTTCTGATTGTTAATTGTTTATTTACTACATATTCAAATTTCCCATAAACCCGGTTGAGCTACCAAGTTTCAAAGTTATTCCCATAATTAATTAAAGAGTGTTTTATACAGTTCTTTGTTAAAATCTCTTGTTGATAAAAGACCCACAAGTTATTTCCCCTTTTTAGTCCCTAGAAAGTGTTAAACCTACAATGTTTTAGTCCCAGCCTATGTCCAAGTGTATTATTACCCTGTTTTTAAAAGTTCTCTGAAATATGTGTAATCAAGTTCAATGTTCATTTCACCAAGTGTTTTTGATCTCTAAAGTTTTAATAAGTTTTAAGCCTTGCTGAAGATCAAGCTCTCTAGAAGCTATTTTTAGTACCTGTCCGTTACCGTGCAACTTAGCTCCGTGGCAACCTGGAATTTTAATGAAGACTTTTCCTGCCTTTGGAGCCAATGACATCACCTAGATGATGCTCCCCTAGACAACAGCAAGCCCTTGGCAGACTGAGATTACCTCACCTCAAGAGACCACCAATCATCCAGGACTATGGAGGCTGGACAATGGGCAGTCATGGGCGGGACCCAAACCTTACAAAACTCCTAACACACAAGGCTAGTGTGCCATTTTCACCTCAGGTTAGCTGCTGGTGAAGCCCAATGCTGGGAGCACAGGCCTCTACCTCTTTCAAGAGGCAATTTAACCATTCTGACTTTGGACTAGGTAAAGTCACCCCAGTGTTGTAAGGTCACTGCTTTGGGGACTTTTGAGCCGGTTTGACCAACAAAGTCTCTAATCACTGCAGACCCCGTTTATGGTGCTAATCTTATTGGATCCCGCATTGTTTTTGTAAATTTTTTTGTTTGTTTTTTTTTGTTACTCTCGCTCTTTGTTCCTTTAATAATTTTTTTCTTAATTTCTAAATTAGGAACCAATAGTTGCCTTATTCTTGATATTATCCCACTTTTAAGGGGCTGTCTAAGCTACATTTCCAACACTGTGCCTGCCATACTTCGTTAGGACTTTTCTTTTCTTCCTCCTTTGTGTGGTGCATTGGCTACCTCTGAATGCCAGGCTGTGTGCAGCAGAACGACCTTGCACTAGCCAGCTCACTGTAATCATGGTGATGAACTTTTTCGGGTATCATCTGGTACCTCTGAATTTCCTGTGCAGATCTCGTGTGCAGATGTACAGAATGCTGAGTCTGAAACAGTATCCATCACACAGAATCCAGCAGGATTCAGCCTGCAGTTGCTCCAGTACGGCAAATGACATCCATGAGTGCAATGCAACGGGCAGCTCCTAAATGTGCTTGATTCCAAGCCCTGTCTTAGGTGTGAGAGGTTTATGTCTGCACCAGGAGAATATTGGGGAAAATATTTAGGGGTTTGTTCCTTAAGGAGCCAGTGAAAGACCTACCCCTGCCTTTCCTCTTCATTTGAGTCATCAGATGTATTAGCCTGTGAACAATACTCATCATCTAAGTTGGAACCTTTTGCTTTTGTTGTTCTTCTTTGGGGGATTTAATTTTCTATTGTCCTCCCTCCCCTCTTTGGCTGGCTGTCTTGGTCCACTCCCACTTCTGACACCAAAGATCTCCCGTCTCAGAGGGAGACCGAGGGGGTGAAACTTATCAGATTCCTAAGATGAAATTAGATGCAAACCAGATGGATATTACACCTGTGAGCCATTTCTTGATAAGAAGAAAACAAAAGCCCTTAAGAGAAAGGATAGAAAAGGCAGAAGAAAAGGAAGCAAAAGGAGGAAAGAGTTGGAGAGGGAGAGACACAGGGTGTTACTACCATGGCTCTCACGATGCCCCGTCCATGTTCGGTCAGCAGGTGGTGTGCAGGCGCTGCACGCGTAGACGAGGCTTCCTCATGAAGGAAACTTACAGTCACTGTACAAGCACGCTTGTCTGTCTCATCTAACCAAACACCCAGATTCTTGTACAATGGGGTGAAAAAAGTCCCTGCAGACTTCAGAACATTCAGAAAACATGCATTTATTGAACAAATTCCTGTATTTTTTCAACTCTGTTTCTGCTGTGCAGGACATTTCTGAAGTTGAGTGGGGGTGAGGAAGTCAGCTTTAGCTACATGAGAATGCTGTTTTGAA
Source organism: Corvus brachyrhynchos (assembly GCF_000691975.1). Classification (NCBI taxonomy): domain Eukaryota; kingdom Metazoa; phylum Chordata; class Aves; order Passeriformes; family Corvidae; genus Corvus; species Corvus brachyrhynchos. The sequence continues at coordinate 38,035 of NW_008236935.1, read as the reverse complement.
TCGAGAAATTTGCAGAGAGTGTAGGCAAACCTGACTTAGCACTGCCATATTCACAAATGATCCTTAAATAATCTGAGTGCTGAGAGTAACTAACTCCTAGGGGTGCTATGTAGGTGTGTATCTATATATAGGTATATATGCGTGTGTGTATATGTATTAATGTATCTGTAGATATGTGGGTATAAATGAATATAGCTATAAATATATAGGTGTCTAGATAGGTATATGTATAGGTAAATATATATATCGGTCATTAACCGTTACAGCCCTACAAGAGAAGGAGATACAGAAGGGAGGGGCACCCCACTCCTGAGGTACTCTGCTGTGTCCAGCACAGGTGCGTCACGGACTGTGGGGCTGTGCAGGGCATGGGCCAGGCTCTCTGTCTCTGCTGCTTTGCCTCTGGCTGCCCTTGTCCTGTCCATGCTTCCCTTCCTGCTCCTACTGTTCTTCTGGCTCTTCCAAGGGTCTCTGGACCACAAGTATGGTCTTCTTAACTACCTCAGTGCGGAGGTAGTCATTTGCATCCAGGAATACCAGAGCATCATCTGAGTGACTGTGCACTGTATGTCCTGGGCTATCTGTCTCTTCTGCTGAGGCTGGGATGTCCTGGGCTGTGTCCAGGAGAACCAGGCCATCAGCTCTAGGGCTCTGCAGGACATGTGCCAGGCTCTCTGGCTCTGCAGCTCCAGCTTCTGCTCCCAGCTCTTCATCCATGCTTTGTTCCTGCTTGCACTCCCTATCATATTCCTGCTCTTCAAAGCGTCTGTGGATTATAAGCACGGGCTTTTTAAGAGCCATGGTCCACATATGCTCAGCTGCTTTGAGGAAGACCAGAGCAGGAGCTGTGGGACTGCTGGTCTCACGTGCGCGCCTCTCTGCCCCTGCTACAGTGGGTGTTACTGCTGATGACACAGCCCTATGTTGGGTGGAGTCGCGGGAGACAAGCCTCACGGCATTGTGGTCAGCAAGTCTCGTTTATTGTAATAATCTACACATACTTATAGTACTACTAATTAGCTCATACATATTGCAAAAGCTGAGCTCCTTATTGGTGGGAGCTATTCTATGAGATCACTGTGGTCTTATCTTTTCTCTTCCATATGGTTTCTTTCAGCTTACTTATCTGGACTCACATCCTGTTGTTTATACAACTCCTTGCACAAGGATTTAGTATCCTTGCCAAGTCTGCATCTTTATCAATCCTACAGTGTCATCATGACCTTTGCTTTTTAGCCATTCTTCAGAAAGACTCTCAACACTTCCCCCGTTTTCTTTTTGCATGATCATAGTCATATTGACTGACTTCAAAATTAAATTTTTTACACATGACATTATACAGCTAAGCATAAGTAAACCAAGCAAAACAATGATTAGCAATAGCATTAAAGATTTGATCATGCTTTTCATCCATCCTTCTAAGCCCATCCACTCTGTAAGTCCTTCTAATCCGAAAAATCCGGAGTCCTTTTTTATTTTTTGGGAATGTTCGATCAAATTCTTAATTTCGGTGTGGATGGACTTAGAATGATCCTCAAGATCCATGCAGCACATTCCTTCAAAGTCTTCACAGCCATGGCCATGGGCTAAGAGTAAAAAATCTATAGCTGCTCTATTTTGAAGCAGGGCGTGCTGGACTGAACTCAAGTCTTCTGCAAGTTCAGACAACACTCGGCTGGTACCGTTTGCTTGTTTAACTACCCAACATGTCAGTTTTTCTAAGTGACGATGGGCTCGTGCTGCAGCTGCACCAGGAACAAAAAGGGAGGTAAAAAGCACTTCTAATTTGCTCCATAACGTGAGGTCATCCTCACAATCAGATGTTATAGTTTCTGCTAAAGACCTTTTCCACCGGGTCCGGTGTGTAGCATTAGGATGGTGCTGTGGAAGTGCAAGACTCAGTTGGCCAAAGGTACAGGGCCCGCCTACAGGCTTGGATGGGATACCTGACCAGGCACGATTTCCACAAATTAGGAAAAACCCTCTGGGTAACTTTCGAGGGAAAAATGTTCCAGGGGCTGCAAAAGATCGATTTCTCACGGTAACGTTGCACCATTCTAAG
>NW_008236935.1:29535-32224 GCF_000691975.1 Corvus brachyrhynchos | reverse complement strand
GGCACATCTGTGGCATCCGCTGTTGGGTTCTTCTTCTCTCCTGTGCTGGAGGCGGTGGGGGAGGCTTTGGCCAGAGCCATCAGTACTTTCCAGGTAAGGCGCAGCCATCTCCCTCGAGCCAGGGCGTTGATGACTGGGCAGTCAACAGGTGCAGGAGGGCTTTGGACATGTCCTGCAGGTCTTTCTGCTTCTGTTGATTCCTCTGGACTTAGTTCCTCATCCTGCTGCTCCTCTGGGTATTCAAAGGCTTTCTGGAACATAAGCACGGCCTTTTTAACAACCTCTGTCCAGATATAGTCATTTGCATCCAGGAATACCGGAGCATCATCTGTGCGACTCTGCTTGGTATGTCCTGGGCCCTCTGTCCCTTCTCCTGGGGCTGGGATGTACTGGGCTGGGTCCAGGAGAAGTGGGCCATCAGCTCTGGGGCTGTGCAGGACATGGGCCAGGCTCTCTGCCTTTTCTTCTCTGGCTTTTGCTCCTGGCTCTTTGTCTAAGTTTTTTTCCTGCCCCCATGGGTCTTCTAGCTCTTCAAAGGGTCTCTGGACCACAAGAATGGCCTTTTTAACAACCTCCGTCCGGATGTAGTCATTTGAGTCCAGGAAGACCGGTGCGTCAGCTCTGGGACTGTGGGTCTCATGTGCTCGGCTCTCTGCTCCTGCTGCAGTGGGTGTTACTGCTGATGATACAGCCCTACTGTGTTCCATGTCCTGCTCTTCCTCAATCTGCTGACTGGATGCTTGCAGCTTGAGTGTAGCCTTGTCCTGGCCATCTCTCCTGATACACTTGGCTGTGTTCGGCACATCCATGGCATCAGCTCTTGGGTGCTTCTTCGGCTTCTTCTTCTTCCTCTCTCCTGTGCCGGAGGTGGTGGTGGAGCCTAAGTGCAGAGCCCTCAGTACTTTCCAGACAAGGCTCTGCCATCTCTGTTGAGCCGGGGTCTTGATGACTGTAGGTGCAGGGCACATCCTGCAAGTCTTTCTGCTCCTGCTGATTCCTCTGGGCTCAGTTCCTCATCCTGCTGCTCCTCTGGGTATTCAAAGGGTTTTTGGACCATGAGCACGGCCTTTTTAACAACCTCTGTCCGGATATAGTCATTTGCATCCAGGAATATCGGAGCATCATCTGTGCGACTCTGCTCAGTATGTCCTGGCCTCTCTGTCCCTTCTGCTGGGGCTGTTACCCTCATCCCCTTAGCAGTGCCTTGTTCCAGGCCCCTCTGTTGCTCCGTGAGCTCCTCAGATCCCTGGATCACAATTACAGCTTTGCTCAGGAGCTCGTCTCTGATGTACTGGGCTGTGTCCTGGACAGCCAGGCCATCAGCTGTGGGGCTGTGCGGCGCATGTGCCGGGCTCACTGTCCCTGCTGCTCTGGCTGTTACTGCCTGTGTTGCATCCGTGCTGTGTTCCAGGTGCCTTTGCTCTTCTATCTGCTTGTTGGGTCTCTCGATCACAATTGCAGCCTTGCTCAGGACCTCGCTGCTGAAATACTGGGCTGTGTCCAGCCGATCCAGTGCACGGCCTGTGGGCTGCTGCTGTTCCTGCTTCCCTGTCTTGTGTATTGCAGTGAAGACCGTGTGCAGAGCCCTTGGGGCACTCTTGAAGGCGGACATCCGTCTCTCTCAAGCCAGGGCATCGATGACTGTGGGGGAAGGAGATCTGAAGGCAGGTCCTGCAGGTGTTCCTGCTTCTGTTGCTTCCTTCATGCTCAGTTCCAGGTCTAGCTCTGCTTCTTCCAGCTGCCCGCCAGGACCCTGTTTCACAGGGTGGTCCTTGTCCAGGCCCTCAGCCCTGATGGACTGGGCTGGCTCTGGCAGAGCCTCTTTGCAGCCTGCTGGGTGCTCCCTCTTTTGCTCTCCTTTGCCTTGGGCAGCAGTTAAGGCCCTCCACAGAACGCTCAGAGCCTTCCTGCGCCACGTCTGGTTCCCTTCAACCAGGGCGTCCAGGAAGGTAGAGAAAGGGATGGTGTAGGTGAGGGCCTGGCCTGCATCTGGGCGAGCTGCTGCCTGCTCCCCCACCTGAGAGGGCTCTTCCTGAGCTGCTGGGGTGACAGTGGCTGTGCTACCTTCTCCTTCATGGTCTTCACCTGAGAGACATTCCTTGTCCTCAGATCCTCGTGCTGTGGTACTTGCTACTGTTCCCTCATCCATGTGGCAGCTGGGGCCTTCCTTGGGACCAGGGTGGGAGCTCCTGTAGTCCTGCAGGCCCAAGGAATTGAGCTGGTGGTGGACAGGAGATGACCCAATGTCATCTGTCCCTTGGCACAGCTCTGTGTCTATTGCATCTTCCCATTCCTCTGCCACGGACAGCTCAACATCAAGGGCGTCTTCCCACTCCTCTTCCTCAGACAGCTCTGGACCCATGGTGTCTTCACACTCCTGCTCCTCGGTCCAGGCCACTGGCTCACTGCTTGGAGCTTGGGCTCCCAGCCTCTCCAGTATCACCTGATTGTTTATGGTGCCCTCAGTGAATCTCCGATGTGTCACCTGTGGTGCAGTGTAGCCAATTGTCCATGGGAGGCTTGTGGCCCTGTCCCATCTGGTCTCAGGCCATCCCATTGTGTCATTGGCATTCACCTGCCCAGGTGTGTCATCGAGCCTCCCGGAGTGCCTCAGTGAGGAACCCTGTCCTTGCCCCTGTGGCTCTCTGTGCTCCACGCCATCCTGCTGCTGCAGCAGGGTGGCTTCCCA
>NW_008236935.1:26909-29345 GCF_000691975.1 Corvus brachyrhynchos | reverse complement strand
GGGGGGCCCTGTCCCTGTGGGCCTGCCGGCCGCTCCTCCTCCATGCTTGTCTTTGGCGTCCTCTGCCGCAGACCTGTCACTGTTGCCCTGGAGAGCTGCTGCCTCCCGAGAGAGCTGCTCTCCAAGGACTGGGCACTCCAGGGCTCTCTGCTCCTTAACTACCCTCACTGTCAGGGCAGGGCCCCGTGTCACGATGGCCTCTGTTTCCTATGGGCACTGCATCACAGGGGGCCACTGTCACACAGGGCCACTGTCACACAGGGCCACATCCTAGCTTTGCCATTCTGTTGCCTAATGTCGTCTTCAGTGTTGGAATTGTAAAAGGACAAGAGCCCGGGCATCCCAGCGGGGGGAGGAATGCAGTCCAAAACCAATGTGGTTGATAAGCGCAAACTCCGGTTTATTAGCAATCCAAAACCACTTATATAGTATACCAGCTTGTTAACTCCTAAGTGGCTTAAAGCTTATCACAGCACATTTCTATTTCTACATAATTGGACTTACATTGGCAAGCTTCCATAGTCATGTTATGATTAAAAGAATTCGGTGTTCACCCCTCCTGTTCCCTGGTTAGCACCTTATCAGGACAGCTGCGTTGTTTCAAACTCCCTCTTTATTCCCAGGCTTGTTTCTCACACCAGTGCCTTCTCATGCAGGCAGTTTCTCACACACAGGCCTTTTGCTTCTAGGCCTATTGCTTGTACAGTTTTTCTATAGATCTCATAATTCTATCAATGATCCATGCCCCTGATCCATAATTCTACATTGTCTTTGCAATCAGGGCCTAACTGACGAATACTTCGTTGTGATCGTTTGTGATGTTTGTGCATGATGCTTAAGAGTTGTTGGATGCTAGGGGCAAACAACGTTAACTTCTCAAAATAGCAGGGCCCTCGGGCCCTCCCAGTGGTTTAGACGGTACCCCTGGCCATGCCCGATCACCACAGATAAGAAAGATACCTACAGGGAGTGCTCTAGGTTTCTCATGGCTTTCCGCAGGCCATATGGAATCATTACAGTAGGCTGTGCTGTTGGAATACCATGAAGTGCTCAGGCGTAGCCATGTGCTTTTGTTGATTGGCCGCCAGGGCCACCAGGACATCCACGTACTGTTGCCTGGAAACCCAGCGTACCCAAACATAAGGCAATAGGGACCAGGCTGGGAGCCTAAGAGATCTAGCTCTTGAGGCTCAAGCATGGATGTATTAAGGCCTCGGGTGATCCTTTGCGCTTGGGCAGCTAAAGGATTCTGTTTGATTTTAAGGGTCTCGCAGATTTTGAGCACTACACAACCAGTTGTCACGGTACAGAAAGCCAAGAGCATGGCTTCTGGCTCCTGATATTCCGAGGTGTAATTTTTAAGGCTACTGGCATCTGCTAATGGAACCCCAATAAGGCAGGTACGGAAAGGATCAGAAGGTGTAGCCAGTGATAAGCAAAAGGATTCTTGGCCTATCTGATTAGGCCAAGTGACCCACATGTTCTTGTGATGATCTATTGCGATGTGAGCGTAAGCGTCTACCGGCAATACTGCAAGCCCTAAAGTGATTACACATATATTCCCAATCAGAGGTTCGCACCATCCACTGTCGTGGTATTTTGATGCCATCTCCGCAGGCTTTGGTTATCACTGCAGATTGGAACTGCAGGTGGATGTGGTGCACCTCGTGGCTAACCCGCCAGCGAAACTCTGCAAGAATCTGTTGCTCTGCTGACTCATATAAGGCTAAGCCTTGAAAGCCAGGCAGGCCTGTCTCTTCTTGCAATGCCCTTTGCAGAGTATCTCGATTCCACTCGGCATCACATGTGAGACACCATAGGCCTCCTGTTAACTGTGCTTGGTGAACCCACCAGCTCTTGCTACACCCAGCGCACCAAATCAGTACCCACGCCCTATGTCCCACCCTCCCGCACCAACAACAGCTCTGGTTTTGGAGTCCCCCCGGGTAGTACTGCCACAGTCTGTCTAGAAGGTGAGTAGCATCCTCAATAGACTGGAACTGAGCGAGTCTACTCGGCAGGATCCCTCTCAAAGGTGCGAGGAGGGGGTCAATGGCTAGATGCAGGCGTAGTAGAACCTGGTCGGATGGTCTGATTCGTTGAAGCTCCAGCTTTGCCTGGTACCGGTTTCACCCAACGGCTGGGTATCCACTGAGGACCTGTGGGGGCAAGCACACAGACATGACCAAAATACAGAATTTCAGCAGGGCCTTGCCACAAACCCGTGGCCGTATCCCTGTAAGTAACAAAACTCCCGGTTCCCCTTTTTTCTGCCGTGGCCCCCTCCCGATGTTTTATTGCAGGAGGCTCCTTTTCATCTCCAAATATACACAAGTGATTGAGCACAAAGAGGGCTTTTGCTACTCTTTCCTTTGGGTCAGCTATGTCTTTGAATTTGGCAAGGTATCTCTTAATAGTCCCGTTAGCTCTTTCAAC
>NW_008236935.1:15850-26752 GCF_000691975.1 Corvus brachyrhynchos | reverse complement strand
CACGTCTCTGGCCTTTTCTCCAGGTTGTGGTGTGGCCCAAATAAAGTGGCTATATGTGTCAATCGACACATGGAGGTATTTAAGCCTGCCGAGCTCTGGAACGTGAGTCATGTCCATTTGCCAGAGCTCGTCGGCTTTCAAACCTCTGGGATTGATCCCACACCCCACTCCCACTCCGTTGTTGTGGAAGCTGCATATGGGGCAGGCCTTAACTATGGCCTGTGCCTCTGCCACTGAAATTCCATAGCTTCACGCGAGTCCTTTAGCATTTTGGTGGAACGTGGCATGAGCTTCTCTTGCTTGCTGGTGAAGCGGTAGTGGGGGCTGAGCGATTCCTGCAACGAGTTGGTCAGCTCAATCATTTCCTTCTCCAAGGCCATCTGTTCCCATGTGGCTTCTGATGTGCAGCACTGCATATTTCTCAGTCCGTTTTGAGATTGCGATTTGCATGCTTATTAGCAGCGCCATCAGTCTTTTGTTACGAATATCACGCAGTGCTGCGTCTTCTATGCGATTCACTATCCCTACAATGTAAAGAGGGTCTGAGACCACATTGAGCCGTGTATTCGGCCAATGGCCTAAGGCCCATGCAACGGCATACAGTTCCAAGGTCTGCAGCGAATCCTCAGGTGTTGCTTCCAAGAGTTGATGCTTCCAACTCTCGGCATCTCTCCAGGTAATTGCTGCTCTCCGTGATTTCTTTCCAGCATCGGTGAAGACCCTGAGGGCGTCTTCCAAAGGGTCTTGTACTCTCTTTGGCTGTATTAGCCACCCTTGGTTGGACATCCATGCTAATGCAGGCACTGGCAGCAGCTTTATCATCAGGGCGGGTCCTCCGGTAAGGAGGGCTTGCTGCAACTCAGGTGAGTTGAACAGGAACCATTCTAAGTCCATGGGTGGTATGGGTATCTAAATGATCCTTGGGACCGTCCCATCAATCTGCAGGATCCTGATGTGTGCCTTGCGGATCAAATCTGCTAGTGTTGCCACTTTTTCTTGTATGGTTCTGCGAGGTTGTAGCGGTGGAGCGATCCATTCTAATACCTTGAAGTCCTTGGGCGGCTCCCCCATTTTTATTAATTTATATTGGGTGATAGCAGCGAGTAAGTGCTGTGGACCACAAAGGATGGTGTCATCCAGTGGTAGGGCTGGGTCGCGACGTGACGTGGCTCCTGTGGTGATTTGGTCTGCAATAGCTTGCAGGGTAGCTTTTTGTTTGGCAGACAACGTGACAGGTTGGGTTGGTCCCGTCCCGCGGAGAAGAGGCCAAAGTTCATTAAGCCATTCATTAGGGAAGCTGACCACGGGGCGAAGCCATTGTAGGTCTCTCATGAGCTTCTGCGCATCATGCAGGGTACGGATGTTTGTGTGGATGGTCAGCTTCTGTGGGTGTATGGAGCTTTCTGTGATTCGCCACCCCAAGTACGTCCACGGAGCCGTGGATTGAATTTTTTCAGGTGCTATTTGCAGGCCCCGATCACTCAAGGCTTTATGCAGCATGTCCTTTTGTTGTGTGAAGAATGGGGTGTCCTGGGCGAGTAGGATGTCGTCCATATAGTGATAGATGAGCATCTTGGGGAATGCCCTCTGCATAGGCTGTAGAGCAGAATCCACGTAGAGTTGACACAGCGTTGGTGAATTGCGCATGCCCTGAGGAAGCACTGTCTATTCAAACCGCTGGGTAGGTGCCTCCCTGTTGATAGCTGGTAGCGTGAAGGCAAACCTTTGCTTGTCCTTGTCATGCAGGGCGATAGTGAAAAAACAGTCTTTGAGGTCGACTATCAGCAGTGACCATTCAGCAGGTAGGATAGATGGGTTGGGCAGGCCTGGTTGCAGTGGCCCCGTGTCGTGCATCTGCTGGTTCACTGCTCGGAGGTCATGCAGTAATCAATATTTACTGGATTTCTTTTTGATGACAAAGATTGGGGTATTCCATGGGCTTGTTGAAAGCCTTAAATGTCCTTGATTGAATTGTTCTTGCACTAGGGCATGTGCTTGTTCCAGACTTTCCCTTTTTAATGGCCACTGCTCAACCCATTCTGGCTTGTCTATCTTCCACCGGATCGTCTATCTTCCACCGGATTGAGACTGGGAAAGTCCAAGCAATGGCTACTCCTAAAAATGTGCATCAGTTGTGAGCACCATGCCCATCTGGGCCAGAATGTCCCATCCCACCAGGGCTGCGACACCGATTGGCAGTGGGATGATAGATACACAGCAACTGATCACTTGCTCAGCTATAGTCCATTGCAGGAGAGGGGATTTGCGAGCAATGGTGAGTCCCCCGACTCCTGTCACTGTAGCTCCGGAGTCAAAGGTGGACCAATGCTGAGGCCAGTGGTGGCTGCTGATGATGGAGACGTCAGCACCTGTATCCAGCAATGCTGTGATAGAAATGCTCTGTCCCTGGTATGATACTGCCACCATGTGGCGTGGTCTGTGTTGCAGGCTGACTGTGAGCATTGCTGCAGGCCCGGTGGAACCGAAACCTCCCTCCCCCCTTGGGGTGGAGCATTTTGGTTCTAGTTCTCCGGCAAGCGCTGGCAAGGGGACGAACTGTGCAAGTCAGGTGCCCTTTTCAATGAACATTAGTGGGAAAAGAGTCTGCACCACCATGTGTATTTCTCCGGTATAGTCTGCATCAATAACTCCGGTAAGTATTTGTAATCCATTCATAGTGGCAGATAAACGTCTAATCAGGAGTGCTCCAACTGCCTTCCCCTTTATAATTAAAGGTCCTTTAATTCCTGTGGGGAGGCGTTGTGGTCGATTGTCTACAAGGGTACAGTCTATTGTGGTTGCCAGGTCGAGGCCGAGGCTCCCTCGGGTTGCAGGCTGGAGAAGAAAGGGTTGTTCAGCGGAGCGGGTGGCGAGTGGGGTGCTGCGGTACACGCTGCCGCTTTTGGTGTCATCGCGGGGCGGGCTTTCCCGCTTGGTTTCCCGTTTCCCAACTTTGCAGCGTGGCAGGCAGCGGCGGCATGGGTATCGGAGCGGCAATTCTGGCACCAGACTTTGCCAGAGTTACAGTCTCTTCTCATGTGGCCAGAAACGCCACAACGAAAGCACCGTAGCCGCGTGGCTTGTTGTGGGACCCACTGGCTTTGCAAAGGAGCAAGAGCAGCAAGAACCTGATTCTGGGACGCTTCAACCTGCTTCTGGGATGCCTCAGCCTAATTTTGAGTCCCTATCCCTAGTTCTTTTATGGCATTGACAAGCATTGCTTGTCGGCCTACAGGGACTTGTGACATTCTCTATAGGGCTTCTTCGATAGTCCAAGGCCCAGGTAAAGTGACTAATACGCTACGTGCGGAGGGGTTGCAGTTTTGGATGGCACATTGTTTTAGCAAAGCACCATGCAGAACTTCTGGAACCCCAGCTGCGATAATAGCGCTTGCTACTCGATCAATAAAGGTACCAAATGGTTCTTCCCGCCCTTGCTTAATGCCCATATAGGATGGTATTCCCCCTGGTTGCTTTATCTGGTCTAATGCTAGCCAGGCTAGTTGCATTGCCTCCCGTACCTTGTCAGGTCCCATGAGAGCTTGTGCCTCAGTACGAGTATACACTCCCAGCCCCAATAGCTCCTCTATAGTAACTCCATGCAGTGGGTCTCCTGCTCCTCGCTGAACTGCTACCAATTGTTGGCAAGCAGCCTGCCAGTATGCTCCAAATAGCATACGCTGATGTTGCGTTAGTATCAGCTTGGTGATACTGCAAATATCGTTTGGCAACAGCAGTGTGGAGCCCCACATAAAGTCTAGCATTTGGCGAGTTGGTTCCCCCTTTATTCCTGACTCATTAACAGTGGCACGAAGTTGTGTGAGCAGTTTCCAATCCAAGGGTTGAACTGTAACAGTAACTTGACCTTGGTCGTTAGGGGCTGAGTATGTAACTGGGAAGGCGTGTGCAAGCTCTCTAGCGGTATCTGGATCTCCCTCAATGGCAATATTTTTTGTGACTTCTCGCCAGAAGTCATCTCGCTCTTGCGCAAATCTGTGACCCTTCTGCAAAAACAGATTAGTCTCTGCACGGAGCTCAGCATTAGAATGCTCTGTTTGGGGTACAGGCAGCCAGCCTTCCTCCTGAGGGGGTTGCTTTAACTGCTCTGGGGGGGGGGCAGATGGCACTGGGTCAGGCTCCAGCGACAGAGGTCGCGCACGAACGACATTGGGGGAGGGGGGATGGTGTGCGGTTTCAAGTGGGATAAAGCTCGATGTGGAATTTCCTGTTTGCATTGTAAACGAGGTCATGGAAGGGGGCAGCGGGCAGCTGCTCTCTTCCCTGTCCCGTTCCCTATCCCGTGGCGCACCCAAATGCTGTGAAGCTGCAGCGGCAGCTTTTTGCTCTGCTTCATGCTGTGCTAGGGCATTAATGACCACTCGCCACGGTTTCATTAGCTTTTTGGCTGTTTTATCATCTTGGATAACTGCGTCAAAAAGCTTATCCCCAAATGCTCTCCACTCCTCCTTCTCAAAGACTTCATTAGGATCAATAAAGCAACCCTTAGCAACTGCATATGCTAATAGTCCAGGGAGTTCCTTTTTGCAATCTATCCCTGGCCTGCTCTGCTTTTCTAAAAAGCATTTGAGCAAATCATACACCGCTTGTCTATTAGCCATACTCAAACATCAGCACTGTTGCAGCTTTTGCAAGACCTCGGCGGTGCGTGACCGGCAGGACCCTCTGTAGGTGCTCCTGGGCTCAGAGGAACAGCCTCTTTCAGCCTCTCAAGCTGCTCTGGGACCAATGTGGGATCCGTTGCGCCGTGGCCGCAGGATCTCCCTCTTTAGGGTCCCTGTTCATCGGGCGCCATTATGTCGCGATGGAGAGAAGACCCGGACGCTCAATATGAGTGATCAGCAAGCTTCCGTTTATTGATCAGTCGTGGATTACAGATATAGTGTGGCTAATGAGGCTTATGCATATTCCAAAAGGCGCAAGCTGAGTGGTTTACGGCACTGCTGCCGACCCCTCCCTCTAGTTCTACCTTTGTGGTCAGCAAGTTCCTCTTTCCCATGCCTAAGTCCCTCTTTTTCCCATGCCCCGACCATAAGCTGTCTATTGTTAACTGTACTGCTCACCAAGGCCAGCATGTCCTCGCTGTATCAGCATAAGGCCTTGATCAGCTGCAGAGGGTCTATGCATCCTTTGTCACGTAGCTCAGCTATTATACAAGATGAGTGCGATATTCTGGTAAATCATGCTCTGTAAGCTGCAAAGGATCTACATGTCCTCGGTCACATAGCCAATTCTCTACACTTCAGAAGGACGATGAAGATTTAAACCATACATGAATAAGCTGAGATGACAAGAACAGCTTTTTTATTTTTTGAATTTTAACTTTGCTACCTGTTTGGCTCAGCAAGAAGGACCGAAGTAAATAACGGTTCAGAACTATCAGAAAGGGTGAAGAGGAAGGAGATGCTGTTATTTAGTTATGTGTTTTATTTAATTAACACTCCTCATCTACAAGCAGCAGCTTAATAAGTTTTCTTTAGGAAGCAAGAACTCCTCAGGCTGAGTTTGAGGTTGTGACTATAGAATGAGACATCTCTTCCTCCGCGTGCTCCTGGCTCCGCAGTTCACTTCTTCCTTTGGCCTTTCCAGCCACTTATAAAGTTTTTATCTCATTCTCCCTGACATCCATCATCCAAAGTCCTGCCAGAATTCAGGGTCTCTTCCGCATTGCTGTAAAGGCTATTGTAGGCTTGTAAGAGATGGTCCAAAGATGGTCCCTCATCTGCCTCACGATCATTGCCAAGGACAGAGACTGAACACAGGAGTCCTGGCCTGGCTGAGGTGGGATGTCTGTCATGTGTTGCCTCTCAGGAAAATTAGTGCAGGTCGCAATGGACTGCGCCGTTCTTACTGCCCAGGTGGGAAGGACTGCGCTGAAGCAGAAAGGAATGACCTGTCCTGTACACCTGTCCTGTACCTGTTTCCCAAAGCAAGGGCCTCATAACAACGGCTGTAGATTTGCCCCACCTCTTGGGGAAAAGGGGAAGATGTGGGGATACAGCTAGAAAGCAGAAGTGAGAGCACTGCTAAACTCATGTCAGAAGTAGACGCGCTAACGCTGCTAGGCCACAAACTATGGCAGGCAGTACGGCCTATCATGAAATAGTCAGCATAGGAGAAAGGCATGCTTGGTATGTACCTGTGATAGTCAGTGCTAGCTTCTAGTTTTGCAATGTTATTACGAAACACAGATGTGGTCTTGGCCAGTTGCCCCTCGCTTCTGAAAAGGACTATAAAGGGACTTTCTGAGACAACTGAGATGAGATCTCCCCACGGAAAGAAGGCAAATCTGTTGGCAGGAGACCACGAGGACTTCGTCTCATCCGTTGGTAGCTACTCCCCCCGCCTTCTTCCTCTCTACTCTTTTACTTTGTTTTCTTTCTCTCTCTCTCTCTTTCTCTATCGCATTACTGTGTTGTGGGTACTTGATAAAGGTACACTGTTCTGATTAAAACTGAAATCCCTTGTGTCCTTTTGCACTCTGAGATCCATAAACGAACCATCATGACCCTCGCTTGTATTAGCAGATCGTGACAAGGCTGCACTATGCACTGTGACACATACAACACTGGCCTTTTGAGGACTTCCAGAACTAGACATCACTCCCTTTTTTGTGGAATTCTGGAACTAGAACTGACTTGAGCTCAACGAGCCAGCTTTGCAGTGGCTATGCCTCTAATTAACTGGAATCCTTTACAAATTCCTTTATCAAATCTCAGCAGTTTTCTTCAACACACTAAAGAGGGCACAAACTCATTGGGTCACAACACAGGGATTTTGTTCCCCATTTGTCCTTGAGGATTTAAAACGAAAGCCTTGGATCAAAGCATGCAAGCACTGCCATGACACATTACAGAGCCAGCTCACAGTGCTGGCAAAGCTGCGGGGGAAACAGGGGCTCATTCCAGACAGAAGCTAAACCATTTCTTTGGGTTGGTGCTTGAACCAAACAAAATATACAGTTCCTCCGTATTTGACTGAAAACTGGTTGGCCTTAGCTGCATTTGCAACTCTCAGTCCATGTGCTAGGCTCACATGAGTGAGATGCTCAAGAGAGACATGCTTCAAGCTCAGGGGAAAATGCAGGCTGTGGTAACATAGCTGGTGCAAATTTAAAAAAAAAAAACCTCATTTTATCTCAAAACAAATGGGACCAGAAAGTGACCTTCATTTCAAGGAAAGAGTTTTGTCTAACTGAGATCTGTAACGTGTTTTGCGATACATGTTTTGTATTGCTGTACTAAGTCAGATTTCCTGTGTAACATCAACTCCCTCTACTACTGTTGAGTGGATCAGTGATGTAAATTATTCTCACTGAGTTCATTAAAGAAGCATAAGCGTCTCCCTAATTAGCCAGCCCAGCATAGGGGGGAGTGAATGTGTGACTCAGCCGAGCGCAGAGCATAAAATCCAGACAACCAGAAAACAATGTTAAAGAGAACAACGGGCTTCAGATGGTTTCAGCCATTTCTTCAGCCGGCATGTCTTCCCAGAGACGGGAGTCCCTCAGAGCTGTGATGGTGAGTGGCCCGCAGAGAACAGCAATGGGATCACACTGTGCTGCGGGCTGGTGCTGTGGGCTGGTGCTGTGGCTACGTGGGAAACACGGCGGCGGCTGCGGGCTGGGTGCAGGCAGCGGCTGCTCCATCAGGGAAACACTGGAGCACCGGACTGTCATGGCGAGGAGCTGCTCCGGGGAAGTGTCGAAGCAGTGATGCCTGAAGTGGCCACCTGAAAACAGAGACTATACAAGAATAAGGGAATAAAGGTAGGTATTTGTTTGAAAGGCCTTCAAAGGTACATCCTGGGGAGCCAGAGGCTACTGCCAAGATGGACCCCCAGAAGGACCTCAGGTCACCAGTTCCTGGGGAGCCAGAGGCTACTGCCAAGATGGACCCCAAGATGGACCTCAGGTCACGAGTTCTTCACACTTTTATAGGTTTGGTTCATTTGCCTATCAGGGTTAATTCTCCAATTAGAGCTTCAGCTAATGATGTAATTTCCCCACATTTGCCCCCAATTTAGAGGCTTTTGGTTTATACTTTTTGGGCCTAGGACAGTCAGAGTGTCCTTGGAGAGCAGGCCTGGAGAGGCTTTGTTATGTCTACCTAGCATGAGAGAGCAGAAGTTAACAGGCTACAAGAAACTTCAGAGTTACACACTAGGCAGTACAGGATTTGAAAAATACGCCAAGTTAAAACCTAAGGCATCATTTTCCTTGACAAGGCCGCTCCAAGTTCCAGGGAAATTGTTCATTTGATTTTCCCTCTGTTAGTTTGTTGCTAGCTTGTATGAACCCACAGCCTTTGGCATACAGCCGGGCAGCGCAGAGGCTTGGAGGCTTGGAACCTGCTTCCACCCACAGTCTGAAACCCTGGGGGTTGTGACTTTGATCTCTGCTCTTCCACTTTTCTCGGCTTATTAGTGTGTGTTTAGATCGCTTTGCTTTATTTCTGTGAAATTCTCTGTTTATAAGCATTAAACCATGGGCTGTAATATTTCTCGTATGGGGAATGAAATACCGCAGAACTTGCCTTTGAGTTTAGTATTAGAAAACTGGCAAAAA
The DNA here is from genome assembly GCF_000691975.1 of Corvus brachyrhynchos. Taxonomy (NCBI): domain Eukaryota; kingdom Metazoa; phylum Chordata; class Aves; order Passeriformes; family Corvidae; genus Corvus; species Corvus brachyrhynchos. The sequence continues at coordinate 18,168 of NW_008236935.1, read as the reverse complement.
TTGACTGGCAGAGATAAAGCCCTTCCAAAACTGGAATTAATTTGCTTTTCTAGATTAGTCTGGCCATCTTATGAATTAGACAACGATCAGACTTGGCCGGAATTTGGCAGCCTAGATAAAAAATGAATACCGTGTTTAATATCATACCTCTGAAAAGATCACTGTTTCTTAGAACTAGATTATGCAAAGCTCTTCTTGGTTGTATCCAAGTTGCAAAGATCTAAAAGAGAACGCATACTGCTTTTAAAGAAAAAAGAGAAAAAGGATAAGAAGTCCACATTGGACCCATTGGAGGGGGGGTAGGGAGGGGGTGAAAATGGACTTAATAGCTCCTGCCTTGAGGCCCAGGCCCTCCACAGCCCCAGCACAGCCTCCGCTGCCTCCCCTAGCAGAGCATTCAGTTATAGCCAAGCTGGGGAAAGACGATATCAAATTTCTGGTAGGCACCGGTGCTTGTATTCTGTGTTAAATGCTTTAGAAGGGAAACTGAGTCAAGATACCGTTCATGTCATTGGGCCAACAGGGGTAACTGAAACACGGCCTTTCTTCCAACCTTTGGAACTGAAACCAGGGAAGCACTGGGTTATTCACCAATTCCTTTCTATGCCTAACTCCCCTAAACCATTGCTGGGGAGAGATTTGTTGGAGAAATTGGAAGCTGAAATTAAATTTACAAAAGGGAAGGGTGTACAAGTTATAATTCCAGAAACTAAATTTGTCGAAGTTGCTGCGCTTTTTATGCAGGGCAGATGTGGTGAAATCCCCATTGAAGTTGAAAATGCTGTCAATCCAATTGTGTGGGCCAGTGATGTTCCAGGAAGATCCAAACGGGCAAACCAATGAGCATTGCACTCAAACCAGGAGCCACACTGGTAAAGCAAAAACAATACCCTCTGAAATTAGAAAGTCATAGAGGATTGGCACCTATAATTGAAAAATTCCACCATCATGGGTAATTAGTGCAACGTAAGTCCAAGTATAGCACGCCAATCCTTTCAGGAAAGAAAGATGATGGCAAGAGTTATCAGTTAGTCCAAGATTTGAGGCCTATTAACAGAATTACAGAGGACGTACACCCAGTGGTAGCAAACCTTTATACACTTTCGACCACACTGACGGACGAATTAAGGTGGTTTACTGTTGTAGACCTGAAAGATGCCTTTTTCTGCATCCCTGTACATCAAAACAGCCAGGAGCTTTTTGCTTTTGAGTGGGAAAATCCCGAAACAGGGAGGAAAAGTCAGTTTACTTGGACAGTCCTACCCCAGGGTTTCAAGAATAGCCCAACAATATTTGGAAACCTGAGGAGGCTGACAGCTGCTCTGGGGGCCTCACAGAGTCAGACCTGAAATCGGTCAGAATTTACCCATGAGAATTTTACAGTGACATTTTGCAGCTTCAGTGAAACCCACAGAGAAAGCCAAGAAGATAATCAGTGAGAGAAGGTGTTCCGGACACAAGAAGAGGATGTTCTTGTTATGGGACATTAAGACTGTACAAGGAAGAACTTGCGGATAATACGTCACAACTATACCTTTGCTTGTACAGCTAATTGTTTTACTGCTTGAATGGTCACTGTTTGTTAGACAGCCTTGTCGTTGTTAAGCAGCCAATCTCAATAAGCCACTGCAATTGTGAAGAGGTATAAGAATAGCAGTAGAGAAAATAGAAAAACTTTTACAGCTTTGGATTACAACAAGTGTGTGCTGTTACGTCCGTCTCGACAAAGCCCCAGAAACCAGCTAGCAAAGGAATTGGAAGACTGGACGAGACAAGAGCCAGCAGGAGTTATTCTTCAATATGTTGATGACATCTTGATTGCAGCTAAGACCACAGATGACTTCATCCAATTCACTATAAGTCTGTTAAACTTTTTGGGACAGAGTGGATACAGAGTTTCTAAAGATAAAGCACAGATCACCAAGGAAGCAGGAAGGAGGGTCAGGTATCTCAGGAAATATTTAAGGGGGTTGTTAGGGCATGTAGGAAAAAAGTTAGAGAGGCCAAAGCTCAGAACTTAATTTGGCAACTTTTGTGACGGAGAATAAAAAATGGTTTTACAAATATATTAATGGCAAAAGGAAGGGTAAGAACAACCTCGATTCTCCACTGGATGCGGGAGGGAATTTAGTGACCGCAGATGGGGAGAAGGCAGAAGTGGTTAACGCCTTCTTTGCCCCGGTCTTTATCGGAAAGACAGTTTTTCCTCAGGACAACTGTCCTCCTGGGCTGGTAAATGGTGTCAGGGAGCAGGATGCTCCCCCTGTTATCCAGGAGGAAGCAGTCAGAGAACTGCTGAGCTGCTTGGATGTTTATAG
>NW_008236935.1:14057-14957 GCF_000691975.1 Corvus brachyrhynchos | reverse complement strand
GATAGGCAGATGCTGATGCAGCTGTAATTTCATGAGAAGTTTGGACAGGGAGAGATGGAAGCGATGAGGACTTTTGCTCCAAATGGGAAAGGAGAAAACCTCAGTTCCTAGAGATGCTCCCAGAGATAGTCCTAAAGATGAAGATGAGGAAGACCCTTTGCTCCCAGGGAAGGAGAAGGGCCTCTGTTCTTAGAGATGAAATGCTCCCAGAGATGGGTGAAGAGAACTTTTGTTTCTGAACGGCTCAACCTTAAAATTGTACCCCAAAAACATTCAAGAGTGGACCCTTGAAAGGAGTTGTGAGAAAAGCTGCAAGTCGGGGGGGGCTGGGAGGGGGAAGGGAGAAGAGAACCAACCTGGGCGGCTATCTCGTTGTGATAAGGTTTTCATAGCATGAGCAAGAGAGACTCCTCTTCCTAAATGGACTGAACAAAGTTATTATGGAAGTGGTAAACAGACTGAACATCTCAAGGGTTGTCTTTTTACATTGTCAGTGGGAGAAGGGAGGAAGGTGGAGGGAGGAGAACAGTTCTGAAGGTGTGGTATAAGTTTTTTTTCTTCTTTTAGGTCTGTTAATAAACTTCTTTATATTCTTTCAAGTTTGGTGCCTGCTTTGCTTTTCTTCTAATTCTTATCTCACAGAAGATAAACAGAAATGAGTATTTTAGACCAAACCACTACACTAAATTGGTGTTTCTGCCCGGTTTCAAACCGAACCCGCTACAGGGTGATAGAGGTTTCTGTGATTTTGAGTCCGAGGTATTTCCAAGGGCTTGTTCTCTGCATTTTTTCAGGTTGTAATTCAAAGCCCTTGGCCTCTAGGGCCTCAATCACCATGTTAAGTGTCTGCTCGAGATACTGATTATTGGGAGCACACACCAGCACATCATCCATGTAATG
>NW_008236935.1:11764-13115 GCF_000691975.1 Corvus brachyrhynchos | reverse complement strand
TTTACTGAAAGAGTGATAAAGTTCTGGAATTGTCTGCCTGGGGAGGTGGTCAAGTCACCATCCCTGGATGTGTTTAAAAAAAGATTGGATGTGGCACTCAGTGCCATGATTTAGTTGAGGTGGTCTTAGGGCATGGGTTGGACTCGGTGATCTTGAAGGTCTCTTCCAATCTGGTGATTCTGTGATCCTGTGATCAGTGAAGAAATAGGGACAAACATCAATGCGGTCACTAATCCTGGAGATGAGAAGGGCCCCAAAGCCAATGTCAGCTTAAAAGGGAAATTTATCACAAATTCCTACAACTGCACTGCTTATATAGAATGACCAATTTCAGTTAAAAGCTGGCTGCAGAATGGTACAACTCTGCCGACTACAGATAAAGACACAAATGTCCATTTCAGTTCTCACAATCAAGTATGTTACAGGTTACAAAGTAGTGCCTGCATATATATGTATAAATACATATGTATGTATATAAAGAACCAAATGTTGATTGAATGATCTCTATGTCTGCAGAGCAGGAACTAAACTGTACAATACTACACGTGTGTACACTGGACTTTATACATGTATAAACATAACAATCTATGGTATATAAATATATTGATACCTGTAAAAAATAACTCTACACAGAGTGAACTTTTACATAACTATCCAAACACCAGTGTCCCCATCTAAACTTCCACACAACTGTAACTCAAGAAACAGGACCGTGTAGCTATCGAGCTCTGCACGTACAGAAACAGACCTCGAGACATACAGAAACATAACTGTGTACAGGCACAAAGGTAACTGGGTACACGGATGGGTGGCACAAGATAGAGAGGGAACGCGGCCGGCCCATTTCCCCCCGCTCCCCCTCGGTCGCTCGGTCCTGCACAGAGCGGCCCTTCTGGAAACGCAGAGCAGACGCAGATGTGGGAAGCAAAGGGAATGCTGAGTCACTTGCAGCGTGCCCTCAGCCCCGCCACAGCCTCAGCACACCCGCAGCCCCCCAGTCCCTTCAGACCCTCCAAGCCCATCGGCCCCCCAGTGCTGCCATCGCCCTCAGTGTCCGGGGTGCCCTGAGCCCCGCCGGCCCTCTCAGCCCGTGCCTTTTCCCTGTCCTCTCAGCCCCCACCATCGCCCTCAGCTCCCGCAGAGCTCCGCTGCTTCCCCTCAGCCCCCACCGCCTCACCGTCCTCTCAGTGCCGTAGGCACCAGCAGCAGCTCAGCAGCGCGGGGCCTTGGGCGGCGCTGTCCCTGCGGCAGCCCCGGTGCCCTCCGCCTTCCCGGCCCTCCAGCGGCTCCCCGGTGCCTTGAGCCCCGCGGCCCCTGAGGGGGACGGTGCCCGGTGCCACCGGCGGTTCCC
>NW_008236935.1:10035-11355 GCF_000691975.1 Corvus brachyrhynchos | reverse complement strand
CCCTTCATCCAGATCCACACATCGGCTGGGGGAAGCTGTCCCAGCAAAGCCCTGCAGAGCCACGGCCGGCAACGGGCACATCCTGCGGTGCCTCCACCTTTGCCGGCCACGAGGCTTCCGAGGGCGCTGTGAGAGTAGCCAGGCTTGGACAGTGCTGCAGGAGCATCTGACAGAACTTCTAGTGCAGGGACACCTGATTTCATTCTCCTCTTGGTTTTCTCCCCAAGCCCAGCCAGGCCTCAAGGAGGAACCGAGGCCAGATGTGGCCTTGTCCGGTTTCTTGATGCCGAAAGGTAAAGACACGTTCCACCAATGAAGGGATGCACAGAACCCATTGATGGTAATGCCTGCTAAGGAGCAGACCCATAGAACATTTGGTCAGAAGGGCCATCTAGAGGCAACTTTGGCTCAGGGCCTGTTGTTGAGGCCTCAGTCCTTCAGTGTTTTGTGGTGCAAACGAATGCCCTGGAGGGCTGGAAACGACCAAGTCCCTCTTTAGCACATTGCAGACAGGGAACGGGATTAGCCCTGCCAGGCCGGGCTGGGGCCAAGAGCAGAAGGCCGGCACCTGCCTTTGCCCACAGGCAGCCGTGCAGAGCAAGGAGGCCGCTCCTGCCCGGGGGCTGAGGTGCCCGAAGCTGCCTCCCTGCTGCGCAGCTCTGCGGGGCCCGTGGTGCGCAGCGTCCTGGGCAGCCAGGGCAGCCCAGCTGCCTTGGAGCACCAGGAGCGTCCCAGAGAAGCTGCGGCCCTTTGCTTTGGAACTATTTCTCCCAGTAGTTCTTCCGAGTTCTTCTTTGGACTATTTCTCCGAGTCTTGTCATTAATCCATAGATTCTGACGTGTTTTCCTTTCTTCTTGCAAATTTAAGACGTCTTTTTGAGAGAAGTGACTGACGTAGCTTCTGCTGCGGGTGGTGCTTTAGTCTGCAGGTCAGGGCAGGTGATTTTAACCAAGGATGGAGTCCAAAGGTAACGTTCCAGTTTCGCCGAGTCAATAAAACCATTTACAATGGGGGTACTGATGCTAAGCAGCTTTCCTAGTTTTTGGAAAGTTGCAACCTTAAAAAACCCAACAGGTTTTCCTACCTGAGGATACCAGCAGTAGTAAGATGCCGATTCTTTGCACCTCTTTTCTGTATCTTTGGTGCTTTTAAGAGTTCCTCAGTCCCCAGCAGGAAAGAAAGCACGTGTGATAATGTACGTGATTTGAGAGCTGTGTGTTGTGCCTTGCCACATCAGCGTTCGTGACAAGCTGGACACCCCACTCGTAGGTCTGTCGAGTTGAATTCACCCTAATTGTGTGCAAACAGCAGCCCAGAGA
>NW_008236935.1:1210-7148 GCF_000691975.1 Corvus brachyrhynchos | reverse complement strand
CCCACCGCCCCGTCCCCCCCACTGTGCTCCCTGCTGGCCCCCTCCAGCCCCTCAGCCCCGCCATGCCCTCGGCAAACCCCCAGACCCCTCCCAGTTCCTTCAGCCCCTCAAAGTCCTCTCAAGCCTCTCAGTCCCTTCTGACCCATCCCATCCCCTCAGACCTGGCACTCCCCTCAGCCTGTGCCACTTCCCTGTCACCGCAGTGCCACCATTCCCCTCTGCTCCCCACATCCCTCAGCCTCACCAGCACCTCAACATCACCGTCCCTTCAGTGTCACCTCTCCCCAGCCCCCTCTGGCTCACCGTCCTCCAGCAGCTCCTCAGGGCACAGTGCCTGCGGCCACCAGCAGCTCCCACCGCTCCAGGGACACCGGGGCTGCCGCTGCCGCTCCGCCCCCCGGCCCGGCCGCCAGCTCGGAGCCAGCACAGGAAGAGGGGACAGAGGGGGAAAAATGAGATGAAAAAGGCAGCCGAGGCAGGAAAAAGCTTAAAATGCAAGTCTAGGCCTATATAAACATTAATCTGTGGATCCAAACATCCATTTACCTCTAGCTAAATAACTATGCACATTTATAAATAAAACTCTATATATGTATATATATTACTCTACATGTATATAAATGTAGATATGCACATCTAAAAATGTAAATACATCTACATAAATATAATTTTATCATCTATATAACTACAGATACAAATTTAACTATACAGATCTATAAATATATGCACATATAAACACAGCTCTGTAAATCTAAAAATGTAACTACATTATATATAAATCTAACTATGGAAATCTATAAAGCTATCTATAAACAGAGGGATTGCACCTGTCAGATGGTCACAGGCTCTCCCTCAGTCTCTTCTCCCCACGCAAGGCAGCCCTCCTGGAGAGGTAGATCAGATGGATATCTGGGAAGCAAAGGGAACACTGAGTCAATATTGGCCTCCATGCATCTTTCCCTTTGGAAGTAATTGTCCTTCTATCAAAGACTGCAAAAGATGGCCCGAAAGGCAGACTCTCACTTGGGAATTTCAGGCCTGCTCTTTAAAGAGCAGGGAGCATTCCAAGTTTTCAAAACCTCCAAAGGTTTGAAGTATCCCAGTAAAGCCTCAGCACTCGCAGTGCAAATGGCACCCACGAGAGCCTGAAGCACAGACAGTCCCAGCTCCCACACAGAAGCCCAGCCTTGCTCTTTCTCTGTGCTGACAGAGACACCTCAGTCCTCACTGAAACGGCTGAAGATGACGGGTGCTGTGAGCTGAGTTACGAACCAGCACCGTTCCCTGCCATCTACAAACTGCCCTCTGCAGTGAGCAACAGCGGCTTCAACTCGACCATCAGCTCTGGCAGGAAGAGCTGGGAGGGAAAGATCTCCCCATGCACGAGGCCTGCAGGCAGCATCAGCTTTGCTCAAGAATGCAGAGGTGCTCCCTCTCTCCTATTAGTTCTCGCTAATCTGGGGTAAGTTAAGTTTTTCCTTTCCAAATCATAAATCCTTGTGATTTATTATTTGTTTGGCCCCTGCTGCTTGTATTTTTAATGTGTCTCACTAGAGCTATCAGCAGACTGGTACTACATTGATTTAATGCTCTCAGACAAAAAGCTCAGACTTCTACACTGACTTCTTGCTGAGGTTTTGCTCTCTTGATTCAAGAGTCCCTCAGTGTTGCCTCCAGAGCACTGTCACCCTGCAGTAAACTCATCCACGGACTTCAGCTCAAAATTGGGACACCCGGGTTGGTGACACAGCTCCCACAGGTTGGGTTTATTCACTGCTCTCTGGCCACAGCACAGCACTCGGTGTCAGTGCCTCTGGAGAAGCGTGGAGGGCAGGGCTCGGGGAGGCTGTGCCAGGGCAGGATTTGACCTAAAGGCACCAGGAAGCACCAGCCCTGCAGACAGAACTCAACTCTTCTCATCTCCCTTCCTGCCAGAGGCAGGCTCAGAGCAGCCACCTCAGAGCTCTCTAAAGCAGTGTGGGCTCTCTCCTTACCAGGCTCCTCAGGTTCCAGGGAACTGTTCCTGCAGCTCTCGGTGACAGTCAAAGCTCCCTCTGCTGCAGCCTTCCTCACAGCCTCCCCTCCTGAAGACTCAGGGGCTACACTAAGATTGACCTGAAAAGAAAACCAGAAAGAAAGAAACCCAAAGATCACTCACTATTTTCTGCAGGGACACCATAGCTCAGAGCCTGCAACATTTCCTTCTCTTAAGGAAGCAAATGCTTTTGAAAACTGCTGTGTGTGAGATTACAGAAGACAAGAGACCTTCAACAGTCCAAAAAACTGACTTCTCAAACACCATCCAAAAGCTGTCCCAGCTGACAATGTTGAACGTGGGGAGTGACAATGAACACATGGAGTGGGCACTGAGGAAGGAGTCCTGCCAGCTCCTGGAACAGGGATGTGCTCCTCCCTCCAAAGCCCTGAGCAGAACAGTCTCATCCAGGCTGCAGCTTTGAAGGGACTGCATGGGAGCACACATCTCTTCCCATAGAGATGCCCAAGAGGAAGGTGCCTGAGCTCTGGAACACGGAGAGCAAGACTGGCAAGCTTGCCCAGCTGAGGATTTCCCAGACAGAAGCAGGACAGGAGGCACCAGGCTACTGAGAGGAGCAGAAAGCTGCAGTCTCCGTCCATCCCCAAGCACGGCTCTGGCAGCGCCTGCACGCTCGGCGCGGCTCACACAGCAGCAGCAGCAGCAGCTGCAGCCCAGCCCTTGCTTTGCCTCGGCCTTCCCACCCAAAACAGGCAGAGCCCACGTCTGCTGCTCTAACAGAGGCACCTCTCGCATGCCCCTCCCTGCAGGGGACACTTTGCCTTCAGTGGCAATTCTCCCCACACTCTTCTCTTCTGTCCCATCAAACAAAGCCTCTTAGAGCCTTCAAAGCTTCCACTTCCTCACCACAAATGCCCCTGCACCAGGAATTCTTCCCAGCAAAAGGAGCACCCAAACTTGGCCAACGCCTCTCATCCCCACTAAGGGCTATCCCCCTTTTCATTCCCTCTTCTTTTGGAGATCTTGCTTTACCAAGCAAATCTTCCCCTGTCCATTCACAGCTGAGCTCAAGAAGCCTTTCCTTCTCAGCCGTGCAACAACATTCACAGCTCTCAGTCCAGCCCCTTTCATCCCTGTCCAATGGAGTTACCTGAGCCAAGGGAGACCTCTCAGGCAGGGAGGACGAACGCATCTCCTCCAGCGTCTCAAGCACAAGGTCCAGATCCAGCGGTGGCAATTCCTCTTCCCCAGGAGTATTCCATGCCCAGCTGGAGGCCGTCCATGCTGCCCAGCCAGCACTGCCAGGTGGAGCACTGGGGGCTGGACGGCCTGGTTTGGCTGCAGGAATCCAAACACACTGGTCAGGCTCCAGAATGTGGCTTTGGGATGCAGAGCTCTATTGCTGCCTTGCAGCAAACATCACAGGAAGCACACAGCAAACTCAATTCCAGAACTGTATTCCAACTTCCCAGGGGACTGGAACACTGATTTCTTTCTCTTAAAAAGTATTTCATCTAATTGTTGAGTGTGTATATTAAAGGATGGACTGTAAAATTGATGGACACATTGTAAAACTGATCTACACACAAAGACTTTATAATCTCAGCCTTTTCTATCTCCCCAGCAGCTTTTGCATTTGGCTGCTTCTGAGTTTCTCATCACAACCGACCACAGAAAGTGGATTCACCCAGGAAGAGCCCAGATCTGCAGACACACATGCTAAAATTCAGCTGTGATTGTATCATAAAAAGCAACCTTGTGCGTGAGGCCCTATTCTGCAGCTGCAGCAGTTCTGGGGACACACAGAGCTCACTGAAATTTAACAGCATTCTTTGCAGGAGAGACAATCTGTAAGCTCTGCAATATCCTATCAGCATCCTAGTTGGGCTTCATTCAAAGAAAGATGGAAGTTCACCTGACACTGAGCAGTTGTGGACAAATTTTTCACTCCTACGGAGAGGCTGTCTGGAAAATGCCCAGAACACCCTCCAAATCTGCAGCAAGGCCAGGAAAAGCAGACAGAGATTGGTTTTGTTTTCACAGTCCTGCTTCCTAGTACACTTGACACTTTCTACCGCATTCACACTTGAGATGTACACATGACAGAGCCCTGTGCAAAAACACTTCAAACGGTTGCTTTCCATGAGCTTTCTGAAAAGCAAGGGTGTCGGGTGGAGTCGCGGGAGACAAGCCTCACGGCATTGTGGTCAGCAAGTCTCGTTTATTGTAATAATCTACACATACTTATAGTACTACTAATTAGCTCATACATATTGCAAAAGCTGAGCTCCTTATTGGTGGGAGCTATTCCATGAGATCTGCAAACGTAGGGGTCTTATTTTCTCTTCCATATGGTTTCTTTCAGCTTACTTATCTGGACTCACATCCTGTTGTTTATACAACTCCTTGCTCAAGGATTTAGTATCCTTGCCAAGTCTGCATCTTTATCAATCCTACAGTGTCATCATGACCTTTGCTTTTTAGCCATTCTTCAGAAAGACTCTCAACACTTCCCCCGTTTTCTTTTTGCATGATCATAGTCATATTGACTGACTTCAAAATTAAATTTTTTACACATGACATTATACAGCTAAGCATAAGTAAACCAAGCAAAACAATGATTAGCAATAGCATTAAAGATTTGATCACGCTTTTCATCCATCCTTCTAAGCCCATCCACTCTGTAAGTCCTTCTAATCCGAAAAATCCGGAGTCCTTTTTTATTTTTTGGGAGTGTTCGATCAAATTCTTAATTTCGGTGTGGATGGACTTAGAATGATCCTCAAGATCCATGCAGCACATTCCTTCAAAGTCTTCACAGCCATGGCCATGGGCTAAGAGTAAAAAATCTATAGCTGCTCTATTTTGAAGCAGGGCGTGCTGGACTGAACTCAAGTCTTCTGCAAGTTCAGACAACACTCGGCTGGTACCGTTTGCTTGTTTAACTACCCAACATGTCAGTTTTTCTAAGTGACGATGGGCTCGTGCTGCAGCTGCACCAGGAACAAAAAGGGAGGTAAAAAGCACTTCTAATTTGCTCCATAACGTGAGGTCATCCTCACAATCAGATGTTATAGTTTCTGCTAAAGACCTTTTCCACCGGGTCCGGTGTGTAGCATTAGGATGGTGCTGTGGAAGTGCAAGACTCAGTTGGCCAAAGGTACAGGGCCCGCCTACAGGCTTGGATGGGATACCTGACCAGGCACGATTTCCACAAATTAGGAAAAACCCTCTGGGTAACTTTCGAGGGAAAAATGTTCCAGGGGCTGCAAAAGATCGATTTCTGTGCAGCTGCTGCTCTCTGGAAGAGCCAGGGAAGTGCTCTGATGGTCTCCAGGAACTGGTGGAATGATGAGCTCAGGCTGGCGTTGAACTTGGCGCTTGCCTGGCACCTCTGATGACACCCCAAGAAGTTCAGAGGTGACAAACACTTTCTTGGGAGGTGCTGGGGAAGCCTCACGCTCCTGAGTGCCTGCACTTGTACTGGAAGGGCCTGGAGACAACTCTGAAACCTCAGGTGAGGCAGCACCGAGGTTCTGGCACGAGGGAGCTGTGGAGCAGTGAGGGAAGAAGAAAGGAAGCAAAGGGAAGCCTGCGTCATTATTGGTCCTCAGGTATGTTTTCCTTGGCAGCAACTGTACCTCTTTCAGGGAAGACAAAAGCTCCCATCCTCCCAAGCAGGGTGACAAACAAAAAAATCCCCACATGTTCTGGGCCTTTGCAAACACCAATTCCTTGTTAGTTTAGCACTCCCCTGCTCGTTCAACCGTCTGGGAAAACTGTCCCACTGCAATTCCCTGGCAGGAGGCAACTGCCACAAACCCATCTGCCAGGTCATTTCCCTCTGCTCCAAAGGGACAGGAGGCTCCCTCCAGCTGGGCCAGACAAAGACCGAACCCTCAGCACTCACATGCACTTACAGAGAGCTCCCCCGGCATCCCA
>NW_008236935.1:0-325 GCF_000691975.1 Corvus brachyrhynchos | reverse complement strand
CGGGGCTGCGGGCACAGCGCGGGCGGGGCGGCTCCCGGGGCGCTGCCCGGGCACGGCACGGACCGGCACGGGGCAAACCCTTGCTTTCTCTGCCTGGAATCGGCCTTCTGGCCTTGGTGTGCAGCACGACCCCAAACCACCAAGGCATGCGCAGAGGGGAACTTTCGGAGAGGGGTCCAAACTGAGTAATGCCGTGGGAAACTCGGGTTCCTCTTTGTCCAGTGAAAGCAAAACCGCTCTGTGTTCAGCATAGCTGAAGTGAGGAAAAAGGTCTTCGACTGTGTAGCTTCACTATTTAGGTTGGGGTTGCAAACAGAGTTCTCCA
>NW_008236934.1:0-996 GCF_000691975.1 Corvus brachyrhynchos | reverse complement strand
CCAAAATCCCCAAATTTCACCCAAAATCCCCAAATTTCCCCAAATCCCAAAATCCAGCCCCAAAATCACCAAATTTTCCCCAAAATGCCCAAATTTTCCCCAAAATGCCCAAATTTTCCCCCCAAATCCCCAAATTTCCCCCCAAATCCCCCAAATTTCCCCAAAATCCCAATATTTTCCCCAAAATCCCCAAAATTTTCCCCAAAATCCCCAGATTTTCCCCAAAATCCCCCCAAATCCCCCAAATTTCCCCCAAAGTCCCCAAATTTGCCCCAAAATCCCTCAAATTTCCTCTAAAATCCCCAATATTTCCCCAAAATCCCCAGATTTTCCCCAAAATGCCCAAATTTCCCCAAAATCCCCCAAATTTCGCTCTCCAGGCGCCGCTTCGGGCACAGCAAGAGCCCCCTGTACCGAGAGAAGAGCCCGGGCAGGTGAGATTTGGGGCGAAAAACGGCGATTTTGGGCAAAAACGGGAATTCCCCAAATCATGGAGTTTTGGGGGGAAAAAAAGGGATTTTTTTAAGGGGAAAAATGGGGATTTTGGGGAAAAAATGGGGATTTTGGGAAAAAATAGGGATTTGGGGAAAACATGGGGATTTCTGGGGGAAAAAATGGGGGTTTTGGACCCAAAATCCCGGAGTTTTGGGGGAAAAAACTTTAAAAAAGGGGAAAAAGGGGGATTTTTGGGAGAAAAATGGGGATTTTGGGGGGAAAAATTGGGGGATTTTGGGGAAAAATGGGAATTCCAAGGGGAAAAAAAGGGAATTTGGGTCCCAAAATCCCAGGGTTTTTGGGGAAAAATTTAAAAAAAGGGGGAAAATGGGGAATTTGGGGGGAAAAATGGGGATTTTGGATAAAAATTGGGGATTTTTGGGGGAAAAATGGGGATTTTTGGGGAAAAATTTGGGGATTTTGGGGAAAAATTGGGGGTTTTGGGAAAAATCGGGGACTTTGGGGGAAAAAATGGGGATTTTGGGAAAAGGGGGATTTTTT
>NW_008236933.1:7790-9923 GCF_000691975.1 Corvus brachyrhynchos | reverse complement strand
AGGAGGTGTTTGTGGAAAATTTAATACATCAGATTGTTGTTTGAAGATAGATGACCATGGGGATGCCATCCTAGATATAGCCAAAAATATCAGAAAAATAGCCCATGTACTGGTCCAAAAGTGGGAATCCACACTAAAACTTAGCTGGTGGGATAATGTATTGGGAATAGAATAGTGGAAGAAGCTAGGCTTCTTCCTTTTATGTGCCACTGCAGTCTTGATATTTCTCCCTTGCTTGGTCCCCTGTTTTGTTCGATTAATATCTACCGTGGTCCAAGGCATGCAAATAGTACCAATGCCTGTGGAACCAAAATTGGCTACATCTGGAACGGCACAAAAGATCATGGTGTTGAAGAAGCAAAATGATATCAAAGACCCCTTTGAAGAAGCAAGATTGATTTGTGAAAAAAATGAGCAAATAATAAAGGCTAGAAAACAAGGGATACTGCTCAAGCCAAATGATCTGTAAAAAAAAGGAAAAGTGAGGTATTGTTATGAATATATTGTGATGTTGGCTTTTTGCATGTCACATAATGTTAGAAAAACTTTACCTAGGTTCTGTAATGTAATACATGTTATAGAATGTCTATTGTTTATGTAGTCAATTTAGAAAAGATAGGCAGAGAAAGTCTTCACAATCCTGGAGTATCTTAGAGAAGAAGAAAACCAGAAACCAGAGAGAAGAATTTATGGAGGAAGCAGAGACATAATGGAGCCAAGGAGGAAGATAAGGCTGATGGGATGATACACAGAAACTCCAAAGAATTTATGAATCATGTATGATTGTGATGAATATGCAATAAGAGATGTACTTTTAAAGACAATCTTTTGGATATAGAGGTGTGCCTTTGGCTCTCTGCCAAAGCACCCGGCCATAATACCCTTTTTGCTATTGTCTCCTAATTGCCCCTTTTATTAAACTTTTTTTAAATTTTACAAAAGTGAACCTTGTTTTTCACAGTGGTGAATCCAGTTATTCATTTCTGCAACCTTTACAGCAAAGTAAGAAGTTAATAACACAGTATACAGACCCTCTGTCAGAGACTGAAATGGTTCATGCCTTAAACATTGTTATGAAGGAGTTTTGCCCACTGTAGCAAAAACTGTATAAAGAAGCTACAACCACAGAAGCCCACCCCTCCTTGAAGATGCCTGACTGGAACTTTGGACTGTGAGTTAAGCCACCTAGATAAGATAAAGGGGACACTAATGTTCACGCATCTCAGGTCTAGGGAGAAACAAACAAGGCTGAAGGAAAGGAATGCAACCACAAGAAATCCAAACCCAGCAGCTGCATTGAGAATCATCCCTGGCTGGGTTTGGGATGGGGGAGACCACAGCCCACAGAAGCCAGGTTTACACAGACTCCCCCCCAACCGAGAGCAGGGGGAGGAGGTTTTGAGTGCGTGGCGAAACCTCTGGTCAGAGGCATTGAACACTCATCCTCCCTTACACAAACTGGCCCAGCTGTGAAATCCCCAACCCCACAGGCCACATCCACGGAACATTCACATGGGAGGCAGCTGAGGGGGTATCATAATCCATCAAAGACCCCCCAAAGTGCTCCCCAGACTCATTCCTGAGGCCTTGGACCACAGGACTGCATGTGACGCAAAGTGATGCAACAGATCCAGAGTCTGCTGTGTCACATTGCTCCCCCCCCCCTCCCAGCCCAGGGGAGGTACCTGGGCATTCCCACCTGGCCTGAGCATATCCATTGGATTCTATGCTTTTTGGGGAGGCCCTCACCACCAAGAAGACCAGCTGGAGAGGATCAACAGAACATCACTGGGATCCATGAAATGGTGATATTTTCTTTAATCTGTCTCTGTCATCCTTCTTCTGTCCCCCCTACTCTTTTCTATTTCTTTCTCTTCCTTTTTCTCTCTTTCTCTCTCTCTCTCTCTCATATTTACTACTAAAACCCATACTATTGACTGTGGCATATGGTCTCATTTGCACCCTTATTCAGGCAGAGGCATTTCTAATAACTTTAAAAACCGGACTGTAACACCCTCCCATTTAGGGTCCAACTTTTTTTTTGTGAGAGTGAATGTTGCTGCCTGCCCCGAGGTGCAGCCCGGCCCCGGAACTGCCCAGGCATGTCCGGACTTGTCTCTGCCTTGTGCTCTG
>NW_008236933.1:0-7056 GCF_000691975.1 Corvus brachyrhynchos | reverse complement strand
AGCTGGCTAAGCAAGTACAGATAGGGATTAGGCAAGCACATATTTGTCTCTGGCTTTTATCTAGATCTAGGCAGCTGGTTTCCTGCTACTTGATATTTAGTGAACAAAACATTCTGTTTCCTGCTACTTGATATCCTTCACACAGACTGGATATCATGTACTTGCATTCCAGCTGATACTGGTTGAAACCATCTGGCTTGTGCCCTATTTTCTTGCAGATGTTTTTGTATTCCCAATACAAATTTGGTAACTGTTGCGGGTTGGGTTTGTAACCGGGCGGAAACACCAATTTAGTGTAGTGGTTTGATCTAAAATACTCATTACTGTTTATCTTCTGTGAGATAAGAATTAGGAGAAACGCAAAGCAGGCACCAAACTTGAAAGAATATAAAGAAGTTTATTAACAGACCTAAAAGAAGGAAAAAAAAATTATACCACCTTCAGAACTCTCCTCCTCCCCCCACCTTTCTCCCTTCTCCCACTGTCAATGTAAAAAGACAACCCTTAAGATGTTCAGTCTGTTTACCACTTCCATAATAACTTTGTTCAGTCCATTTAGGAAGAGGTCTCTCTCCCTGCATGTGAGTCCCTTCCCCCAACTTGCAGCTTTTCAAGGTCACACACAGATAGCAACTGGCTTTCCCGCAACTGCTTTCGAGGGTCCACTCTTGAAGTTTTTTGGGGTACAATTTTAAGGTTGAGCTGTTCAGAAACGAAAAACAGAGGCCCTTCTCCTTCCCTGGGAGCAAAGGGTCTTCCTCATCTTCATCGTTAGGACTATCTCTGGGAGCATCTCTAGGGACTGAGGTTTTTTTCCTTTCCCATTTGGAGCAAAAGTCCTCATCTGGTCCATCTCTCCCTGTCCAAACTTCTCATGAAATTACAGCTGCGTAAGCATCTGCCTATCTCAGTGCAGGTGCTTTTGCTTACGAGTTGAACACTCCACCCCCCATATCTTCATGAAATTACAACGGGATACTCTGATATATCATAGCTTCACAACAGAATTTCAGCTTTAAGCATCTCCTCTCTCTCTTCCCTCAGGTTTTCAGCTCTTCACAGCAATAAAAAGGGTTAATCTCACCTCGGCCTTGCAGCTTTGCAGCTGGAATGTTGAATTTTTCTTATCGCAGTGGAGAGGGGGGAGAGCTGAGCTGCTCCGGCTTCCCACAGCAAGGCAGTGGGGGGGGTTCTGCGGGTGGAACAGGTCCATCGGCTCCAGGATGGCCGTGGCCTGGCCCGGCCTGGCCCAAGCAGGGCCTGGCTGGCCCCACTGGCCGTTCGTCTATTCTTAAGTGTGCATCACAGAGGCGGTCACAACTTTAAGTGGCTTAAAGAATTTTCCATATTCAAACTGGCCACCTGATAGGTTCTATCAGGTCATAGAGGAAACAGTAAGCACCCCTTTGCAAGGACATCACCTCCGGGACTATGCTTGCTAACCTATGACAGTAACCCATTCATCTCCATCTAAGAGGCTGGTCCCAGCAGGGACAAAGGTCCCAGGTCCAGCTAAGTGCCTGCTGTGGAAAAATAACAGATGATTAGTGAGGAGGATTGTAAACACGATCAAGGGACTTGCAGCTGGGGTGTAGAAAAATATATAGATCATACTAATTCTTGTTTATCCTTGTGTGCTTGATAAGTAGAACATCTATATTTAGATAACATAGGCCTGTGATAGACTTAAAGGCCGCTATCAAGCATGCTTGAAATTCCTCCCCTGCTGAGGGAAAGATCAAAGCACAGTGGTAAACTATGCCTGCATGAATGCCTGATGTACAGGTGAAACAGCAGGTTTGGTGATTGTAAGGCCCCAAAAAACTCGCTCAATGAGGCTTTTAAAAGAGCTTACAATTGTTCATGTACTCTGAGTTAGACGCATGGGAGAAATACTGACAAGATATTCTCAAGAGGCCAAAAGAACAAAAAAGACTTTACTGGCAACTTTAGAAAATCAGAGAACTTTGGAAAAAGGTTTAGTGCAACATTCAGTCAACAGAAAACACTTTGCAAAGCATTAACTTAGCCCATTCAACTTACATTCAACACCCCTTGGCCTTCCTGGGCTCTTCCCCAGGTGGGACTTCCGGTCATTTGGCCACTTAAGAGCTGGGTTAGGGACTCCAGAGGCGGTGTGTGAAGCACACTGGTGTGCCAGTGATTGGATGCCACTGCCAGGCTGGGGTACTGGCTCTAGGGGGGTAGGGTGTACAGGGCAGCGCACTGCCTTGCGAGGGCAAGGTCCAACCTGCCCCTTCCCCCACACATATGCACCCCAAAATGTCTTAAGACATTAATCTTTCCAGTTTCTCACAGTGATCCTCTAGTATGGACTAAGCTCTGCACTGCTTGTGTTCTCACTTATGTGCCTCTGCCTGGGTGCTGCTTCAGGGATCCCCCAGTCTGTAGGGTAACAAAAAAAATTACTCTTTTATTTCATCCATGAGTTTGTGATTGTTCCTACATCCTGCCTGTGCTGGCTCACACATTTGGCATAGTCAGCAGGATCCAGGAACAAGCCTGCCATGACTGGCAAAAAAGTCAGGAACTGGGAAGGCCACGATGGTGACTCCCTCCATTCCAGGATGGCCATGTTCTGAGTGCTGGACCTGGACCCCCATGGCCACTTTCCTGGCTACGTGGGCTCTTCTGGAAGCATGGCCTGAAATAGATTGGGTGGTGGTTACCCCCCCAAAAGACTGAGATGGCTGCATGCAGATTGCCATAGAAAGTGGCATCAAAGTCTTCTTAAAAGCTAGCGGAGAGATTGGGATGGCTGTTAGCTACCAGTCTTAGAGTTCTTGACTGTGAAGTTGTTGCATTATGGGGTAAAATGAGAGAATTGGAAAAGGAAGTTGGGACTTTACAAGATGCAAAGGTGATCATGCAAGAAGTAATTACTACTCAAGCAGAGTGGTGCCATGGACTCCAAGATACTGGAGAAAATAGTACATATTGCTGACAAATGGCAGGGGGAATGGATGAGCGAGTGGCTGTGTGTTGCCAGCTGGGGTTAAACTACAACAGTCCTTTTTGGTGCCCAAATAAGGCTCGAAGGGTTTGAGATAACAATAAATATGATTGGAATGGGCTAGATTGAATTTATAGCTGTTAGTGCGGTTTAGCTACTGGGCAAGCTCCTGTGCTTGCCATGGACTCACCTGCCTGACTATTAGAGTCTAGTGCTGGTTAGTGGCTGCTTTTTGCTTTCACTGTTTGCTGTAGTGCTGTGCTGCTTATCACCTTATTCTGCTGTGCCTGGGAATGCTTTGATAACAGCAATGGCTCATATGTTGATTACAGGATCCAATCTGGACAGGGCAGCAATAACAAAAAGTATCAAAATGCAGCTTTTGAGAGGGGTGCCTGCCTCACTAAAACCCTTGATTATAGCAGCAGTCACAAATGCTGCTGGTAATGCAGGCACCCTAGCAGATACCTTAAGGCAAATTTGGGCTGTAACTGGGATCATTTGTGCAGGTGGTGAATACAAAGGAAAGCTGGCAAAGCCCAAAGGAGTTACATCATGGGTGATGACAAAACCAATGTGGAATGATCTAAGACAAGTCAGTATCCCCCGATCAGAAATACATGGAATTGCAACATCAGAAATGTTTCACTGATGGCAAAAGTTAGCACTTATGCAAAAAAGCTGACCGTCCCTGGCCCTACCACCAACTCCATGCCCACCCTCCACCCCTGCCTGCCACCTTAAGGCAAGGCACTACCTGGGAAATGCTAAAACAGCAGGGGAAGTTCTCCAAAATTGCTGCCGCCGTAGCCTCTTACTGTGAGTGGGACCGATGCTCCTTCATTCCTTTAACTATAAAGTGGTGGTCTGGGGAGATTTTACATGTGTTAGCTCTGGTGGATACAGGTGTTGCTTTTACTGTATTACAGTGATATTACTAATAAAAAAGCCACATCACAGATGTGTGGCTGGGGGGAAACCCCACCCCCACCCTCCAAGCTAAGGTTACCTTAACGATAGGAAACAACACCCCATTTGTCACTGATGCCTTAAAGAACTTATAAATAAAACAACACACTTTGAAGATAATATTAGTATAGGAGGTAATATAAAGGTTGGTCTTTATTGGAGGCCTCCAGGGGCATATATGGAAAATGCCCACAAAATTCTAACCCCCCCTACGGGGTAAATACAGTTTTATAAGTTTAGCAAATTAGCATAATTGACAAAAATCACCAATTAGGAGCACAAGTGGTGATGTAATTTCGCCCTGGTTCAAGCCCCTTCTAAATCCTCCCCCCTCAGATGGAAACTAAACTTTGTTGATGAAAATGTGTCTTGAAGAGCTGTTTTTTGTCTTTGGTTCCCAGAAAGAACCAAGATAGGGTAGGGGCCTTGGAATGTGTTTTGTCTTTCTGCCTATCAGGGTAGCAAAAAGGTAGGGAAAACTAGCTATGAATAATAGGCTACAGAGCTACAAATATATGTGTAAAGAATATAGAGAATATATAAAAGAAAAAGGCAAAAATCATTCGGCATCCTCACGATGATGCTAATCGCCCCAATTAAAGACTATATCTTGGGCATTGATGTGCTGGCAGGACAAATAGTTGAAACTTTAAATGGTTGCTTCTGCATCAGGAAGTCACAAACAGGATTTGCTATTTGATCTATAACCATCTTGTGTGAATTTCCAAAGTGGGATCCTGTTGTACTGCCCATGCCTATTGTGATAAATGAGTGAAATGTTGTCTTTCACATATATTTTAACATTTATAAGTGATAATGTACTATGTAGAAATAGTGTTAAGGTAAAATATAGTTAAGTAGAAACGAGATTAAGGTAAATTGTAACTTCGAAATAGTTATAATATGTTGGGAAATGTAGTAATAAACACATGGTAATAAATGTCTTTTAAGTTGAGAAACTACAGAGCCA
Organism: Corvus brachyrhynchos; assembly: GCF_000691975.1. NCBI lineage: Eukaryota > Metazoa > Chordata > Aves > Passeriformes > Corvidae > Corvus > Corvus brachyrhynchos. The sequence goes on along the minus strand of NW_008236933.1, from coordinate 2,143 downwards.
GAAACCAGGACATCTTAAAGAAACAAAGAAGATAAACCGCATGCATCCCAGGAAGACTGTTATCTCATCAAAACTTACACCTCCCAAGGAAACTGTCAGCTAAAAGTTAGGTTGGAGACTGAGGGGGCACCGGAGAAAGGGTGCCTGTCTTCAATTCTGAAGCTATCCTGAGGACAGAAGCGGCGTAGTGCTGGCATAAAGGGGCAGAGACCGGAGAGGGGGGAAAGTTGAGTGAAGTGTAAATTACTTTCTGGACTTAATGAATATGTAACAGTTTAAGAGAGTACTTAAGTCCACAGTAAAATGAATGGAGGTACGCCTCTGGCGATATTGCTAAGCGCCCCAGCGCTGTGATATGCCTTTGTTCTACTAATAAATGTTCAATATTATATTGCTAAAAATTTAGCTCTTGAATTCATTTTTCTCACTAGGTCTTTCTGGGTCCAACCAGTTTGAATTCCTTTCTCATTAGCACATCCTGCTGCTTCTCTTATCTTTTCTATTTTTGAGATTATCCACCTGGCTTTCCGTTTATTTAAGCATTAAACAATTAGTTAATCATATACTAGCTATTACATTGTATAAAAAGTTATAATTCAAATTATATAGGTATCTAATAACTCAAGCTATATAATCATCTTGTAACTTTAACCCTAGTTATAATGCTAATTAGTAAATATCTGCATAGCAAAGTTATTCTTAACATGCACATAATATTTCCTAACATATTCTAATACATAATATTTCTTACATTTCACTGCCTGCGAAAGCCAATGCTATAATAGCTGTTTATCACAATCCCTCATTTTTTCATTAAACCATTTGACTTGAGCAATAATTATTTTTAACCTTAGTAATACACTCATGCCTTTCAAGAATCGATTTAGCCTCTTCATGGGGGTCAAGATCCTTTGTTTTACTCTGTTTCTTTAACACCATTATCTTTTGTACCAATCCACATGTAGCTAGTTTGGGATCCATAGGCATTGCTACTATTGACATTCTTTGTACGACACTGGTGATTAGGCAAATGAAACAGGGAATCATACAAGGAAGAAATAATAAACCTGCTGTTGCACATAGGAGGAAAAAGCAAAACTTTTTCCGCCATTCTGTTCCCAAAAAATTGTCCCACCAGCTGGCTTTTAGCATCGATTCCCATTTCTGAACCGGGACATGGGCTATTTTTCGGATATCCTTGGCTATATCCAGAACGGCATCTCCATTATCATCTATTTTCAGGCAACAATCAGATGTATTAAATTTCCCACACACAACTCCTTCTTCTGCTAATAGGTAGTCTAATGCCAGTCTATTCTGATACATTGCAGCCCTTGTTTGTTTTTGTTGGTTTGATATCAATTCCAGTGTTAAGGCAGTTTTATTAGCTATTATTTCCATGACTGCTTGGAGTCTTATGATATGGTTTAGCATATAAATTGGGGTTCAATATCCCCAACTCCCATCCTGTGCCCAGGTGCCTAGCCCATACATTTCCAGTATCCATTCAGGGGGCCATTCTTCATTTCCCCACTTTTGAGATCCTCCAATTACTGCCCTTGTTTTTCATTTTAAGGCCTCATAAACTGGTACCCCTAAATCATCCCCGTCCTCCTGGTAAAAAAGAAAGAATCCTGGTTGTATAATTCCCAGAGTACAACTCCCTTTCCACTTGGGGGGGAGTTTTGGGTAAGCTCTTTTCCCACATATCCAAAATAGGCCATCTGATGCTTTCCAATAGTCAGTACCCTGTTGATTTATGTTTTTCTAAAATTTGGATATATCTGGAATATTAAAATAGGGGGTTTTGCCTGCATCTTTACACAAGAGAAGTTCAACTTCGGTGTTATATTTGCAACTCTTCCCCTTAAGATTTTTCCAGGCCCAATAGTGTGTTAGTTCTTCAGGAATCCACCATGTAGAAGTCTGTAGCGGGTTGGGTTTGTAACCAGGCAGAAACACCAATTTAGTGTAGTGGTTTGGTCCAAGATACTCATTACTGTTTACCTTCTGTGAGATAAGAATTAGGAGAAATGCAAAGCAGGCACCAATCTTGAAAGAATATAAAGAAGTTTATTAACAGATCTAAAAGACGAAAAAAAATCATACAACACCTTCAGAACTTTTCTCCTCCCCCCACCTT
>NW_008236932.1:7077512-7078826 GCF_000691975.1 Corvus brachyrhynchos | reverse complement strand
ATGTATTTTTCCCCCCACCTCCCGCCACCGCTCAGTCCCCTCAGTCCCACCCTGCCCCTTAGCTCCCCCTGTCCCCTCCGCGCCGCCGCTTCCCCTCAGCCGCCACACCCCCCGTTCCCCTCAGCCTCACCATCCTGAAAGATGGGGTTAAAGGCAAATGTTACTGAATGTAACAAAAAGCTCGTGGCAGATAACAAAGTGGGAATATCCTGCCTGGCAAAGAACAGCCTGATAAAGGGGAAGCAACACGTACCACAAGGGATTAGTGAGACTCGCTGAGGCAACACTTTGAATAAAAAGTCCAACAAGGCATGCTCAGAAACAAAATGTAAAAAGTCCAAGCCAGAGGAAGTCTTCGAGTCTTCATCTGACATTTGTAATAAATGAATCAGTTTCGGGATGTTGATCATTACTGTTTGGATAGGATATAAAAGAGGGGAGTTGAAAGTTGAATAAATGGGCATGTTAACTGAAGAGCAATTGCGTGACTGTACGGGTGTAATACTGGAATGTAACCACTGGATGGAGGTATAACAAGGACCCAATGGGTTTAATAAAAGGAACTTTCCAGCACATTACACCATAGGGTACAATAGATGCCCTAGACTGTGATTGGCGAACGAGCCAACCAATGAAGTGGACTTATTTGAAAATGATTGGTGAGAAATGCATGGAGGTATAGACCAACCAGCGAACAGGAAAGGGACCAATCAGCACAAGGATTAAGAAACGCACCAATCCGGTGGTACCAAAGACTTTAAAAGCCACCAGGTGCTCTGCACCGCGTCCTCCTGCAGAACTTGGGGTCCAAGGGAGCACCCAGTGGGTCTCACTGTCTTTTTTTGTGTATGTGTGATTTATTCTGGCTTGTCGTGCAGAGCCTGCGCTTATCCTGGGTTCCTGCTTTCAGCTGTTAATAAATAAACAAGTTGGCTTTTCTTTTTAAAAAGTCTCAGCCTCATTTACAACAACGACCACCCGAGACAACCACCAGAGAGAACTGTGCTTGCGCTTAAGATATGCTAATTATATTAATGAACTCTAGAAAATGAGTTGCATGGAACCGCCTTTTCTATACATACGTATAAACTATGTCCATATAAGCTTCACAATAACTGAGCTGGGTGTGCATGTTAGGAGGAGTGATCCCCCCCACACACCCGGTGCCGAATAAAGCAAATACCTGCTTCACTGACTTAGTTTGAGTGTCTGCTGCATCGTTGGAGTGATTCAGTCCCTTCATGGGCTCCCCGGTGCCTTTGGCCCCGACGTCCCGCTCAGCCTCGGTGCCAGCGGCAGCTCTGGGCGGGGCTC
>NW_008236932.1:7075643-7077500 GCF_000691975.1 Corvus brachyrhynchos | reverse complement strand
CCCGGCCGAGGTGTGGCCACAGAGGCACCTCGGGGGGGACTCGACAGGGGGGGTCCCTGGGCTGTATCTTGGGGGAAAAGGGAGGAAATGAGGCCGAAGGGCCGGGTGTAACTAACGAAGTGCCATGGCATCCCACAGGGAACACAGCGAGAGAATTGGACTGTGATACCCACTGGTCACCCTGACTTGTTCAGGACAACAGCCGTGGGAAGCACCGCAGATCCGCCTCGCAGGACCTCCCGGCTGGCGGGGGAAAACCACAGGCATGGGGGGAACCCTACGGACCCCTCTGAAATGATGAGTGTAGAGCTGCAAGGAGATTCCACTAGAAAGACTATGTGGAATCTAATCTGAAAAGTCCCTCGAGCAAAGGCAAAGAAACCCACAGAGAAAAGAAAAAACAAAACAAAAAAAAAACCCAAACAACAACAACAAAACCCCAAAGAGAACGGTTAATAATCTTTTTACCAGGGCACTCAATAACTGGACAAAGGACAAAGCATGCTATCCAATCCCATTCACTGCTAATTTTAAAATACTGGAATTAAACCCATGGGATTTAAACGTGGAAAGCCCACGATGTTAGAACTGGTTATCATAGAATAGATTTCTCATGTTTCTCACACTTTTCGCTTCCCTTTTTCTGCCCTCTTCTCCCCTCACGTTTCCCTCCTTTTTCCCACTCATGTTTCTCACACTTTTCCATTGACATCCGCTGTCTTTTTTCACCCACTGGTCATTGTCAGTGGCTGTTTCTCTCCAATTGTTTATGGGTTTTGCTTTTTTTCCTGCAATCCTGCCTTCCATGGGTCCCAGAGCAGCAGCCCAAGAAGCCCTTGCCTGTGTGTTTGCCTGTTGCTCGAACAGAAAGTCTGTGCTGCACCTGAAGAACCTCATTAATGTGACAGACGGGTGATATTTTGCTGAAGCCAAACCCTTAACCCTAACCCTTTTGAAGCCAAAAGGTAACTAAGTTAAATAATGAAAGTTGCTGGTTCTATGTGTCGTTGGTTTTGGTTAGGACTTGTTCTGGTGGGTTTGTTGGGTGTTGCTGTGAGCTGGGAGAGGGGGAGGGTTGAAGACTTGACTGAGAGGGAGGTGGGATGACATGGGGGTGACAGAAAAATAGGCAGTCGGGAGAGAATGTAAGTTCCCGAGTACCTGGCCAATGGGAAAGGGGACAGGGACCGCCCTGGCTGGGAAAGGGTATAAAAAGCAGCCGTTTTGTTGAAGGATGTGTGTGCTTAGCTCTCGGGGAGGGAGATGTATGCCCAACTCAGCTGACTCGTAAGTAATGAATAGTTTGCTTTTGCTTCGACGACTTTGTCCTCATTAAATTGTATCAAAAAGTTAGTTCATTTCTAACAATTAAGGAGCATTTGATTGATAGAAGAAATGGTTGTTAATTTATTCGCAAATGACTAGATCTGAAAGAAACAATCAGGTCCTGGAAGAAGGGTGTGGGGGTCTTTACAAACATCAAGCCCCTTTGTTGCAGGACCAAGCACAGTCTGAACTTCTGTACTTCAGAGGAAAATCTGTGGGTTGAACGGATTTGTGAATATTAACTTGTCCGTGCAGGGTGGACTTAGAGCTGACTTTAATCATCGCATAATATATGATGGGGAATACATGTTAAAGAAAGAATGTGTTTGTGGACATTGGTCTTCCATAGCCTAATTTTCACACAAGATTAAAATAGTGCCAGCTGAGGTTACAAACTGGCTGCTGTCTCTGTGTGCACAGAACAAAGGTGCCATGTAGGGTGAATCAGCCCTGTGTCTCCTAATGTCCATCTCAGCAGGCGACTGAAAGTGGGCGCTCCGCCCGACACACGCTGCACCAGGGACGGGGGCT
>NW_008236932.1:7069289-7075530 GCF_000691975.1 Corvus brachyrhynchos | reverse complement strand
AGCCCTGACCACCATTTTGTGTGGGCCGCCCTCAGCCCCGGCCGCCATTTTGTGTGTGGCGCCCTCAGCCCCGGGTGCAGAGAGCAGGACACACCTCCCGGGGATCAGTGCTTGTTATCCCGACTTTTTCTTTCTCGGACTGGGATTTGGAAGTGCTTTTCTTTCCTGAGTTAACACTTCCCTTTTTTTTGCATGTAGACAAACTGCTATCTTACTCAAGTTAGGCTAAGTGGGAGTAAGAGGGGCAGTTTCAGCTCACTATTACGAGGGGCAGTTTCAGCTCACTATTACGTGCCTCGGCTTTGCTTTTTCAGCCTTCTCTCTCCCACAGCAACCGGCATTGGTCGGCTTTCAAAGCTTTCCATAGGATAGCCTCCCCATCTCACATTCGAAAGGAGCTGATTCCTGCCTACATTCATTGATGAAAACAAAATGAACAGAAATGTTCTAAGAGAATGAAAACCTACTGTGATTATTAGATTAACTAAAATAATGCATTTTCATATGCATGACAAGATCATGGGGACAGAGCCACTGCACGAGTTTGGAGTGGTTCTGGCCGTGTTGGCAGCAAAGTTCTGTTCCTGAGGGGGCTGCAGGGGCATGGGGGTCATCAGGGATCCAGGGGACAATGAGAGACACAACAGGCATGGATGGTAGCAGTGACATTTCCTCATGGTGGCCCTGGCACGCAGAGAAGAGCTAGGGAAGCACCTGTGTCACCAGGAGGAGTACGTGAGATCCCTGAGGATCCCAGCATTCCCCAGACTGCTGCTGGCCCTTCAGGGGACACTGGGGATGTGTGGAACAGAGGGATGAGTGGCACAAAGCGAAAGAAGTGTCCAAAAGAGGGAGGGGTGGAATGCAAAATCGCAGGCTAGACACCCCAAAATAGAAGATGGGCACTCCAAAAATGAGACAAGAAAATCCTAAAAAAGAGGGTGGGGAATACTGAAGTAGAGGGGGGACACGCACCGAAAAATGGAGGTGGGGGATCCTAAAATGAAGGGAGGATCCCTAAAATAGGGGAACACCCCAAAAGCTCTTTTCCACTCCCCTACAAATTGTTCTCTATTCCCTTTTAGACCTGTGTTTCCTCTGTGGAGTACAGAAATGGTGTAATTTATAAAAGTGCAGTGGTTTTATAGAGATCTGGAAGATTTGAGGGTCTTGGGAGATTCTACTCTTCCTGAGCTTCTCCTGTAGAAAATAATTTGGTGCTTTTTTGGAGTGAAAATGCCTTATTTGAACCCGCCCACCTCTGGAAGATGGTTCTTGTCAATTATTAAATAATTATTCAGCACAAATATGTTTGTACTCAAAAAATAGCAGTTGGAGTGGAAAACCAACCTTCCCCAGCAGGTCTAGGGGGGAAGGGTGTGTGTGGGGCAACAGTGGGTTTTGAGAGACCCTAAATTGTCCCCTATCATGTTAAGAGAGCTTCCAAATGTTACCAGCCCAAACCAGTGCCATTAGGCTCATAATGGGCAACAGAACCTTGGGGTGACCCTCCACCAGCAGGGGACACAGGATTTTGGGGACTCCCTATTGCAGCGTTGCTGCCTCTTGGGGAGTGTGGGGGGATCTGGACCCACTGACAGGGGGAGGGGTGTGTGAAGAAGAGCAGAGTCTTTGCCCAGGGGCTGCATTAGCACCCCAAAGGCCCCCTTAGAAACCCACTTGCATTGGGGGGCTGATTCAGCATCCCTCAGACCCCAACAACCCCTTAGTTTTAACTTCACTCTGAGGCTTCATCAGCCCCACAAAACCACCATGTCCCCTAACACCCATGAACAAAGGGGATGAGTCAGTACCCCAAGAACCCCAGCACTGACCCAAGTCCCTCTGCCAGCACCTGATGGGCAAGTGAGATTTCTCTCCAGTGTTGGTTTGGGTGAGGAACATCCATCTCTACTTAGCAATTGGCTTTGCTGTCTTTAACGTAATTGCTTCAATACTGTTTCAAACAGAGCAACCCAGTCTCGTACTTGGAGCCACCTGGATGGTGCAGTAAAAAGTTCCAGTTAAGGTCATTACATCTGACATGATGTCATTGTAATCAGTGGCAATAAATAATTAATTGTTGCAGTGACCGCTACTGACCACAGCCCAAACTAGCTCCAGCGGTGTGCGGCAGGAGTGGGGAGCAGCCGAAGGCTCGTGGCTTTAAAGCTGCTCCTCTGGAGTTCAGCTCTGCCCAGGGGAGCTGAAGCCCCCGGTGCTGTGGCTGTCAGCAGCCCCAAGGAGGGAGAGGATAAAAGGTTGTGGGGAGGCTTGCCTCTGGATACAGTTCCAGGTTCATTGCCTGAAGGGAGTCCAGGGAGCACAAGCACCGACCAGGTGTGTGCAACAACTTATAAAGGGGGCGTTACAAGGGGGAATGGCCTGACCATGGGCCAATAGGGACTCCTGGGGGAGGGACATGGATAGGGATTACTTTCACAGGGATCAATGATCTTGAGGGGTGGAGGGAAAGGGATCACATGCCCCAATGGGGCCTTGAGGTTTAGGGGGATTTCCAGAGGGGAGGTATCAGAAGGGGCAGGATCTCAGGGATTGACAAGGGCCATATAAGGATAAACAGGGAGGGCTTAGGTGATGGACACTGAACTTTTTGGGATAATGGGAGGAGTCTGGGTGATTGATGGGGAACCGACTAGAACAAGGGGAGGAGAACAACCATGTAGGGAGCATTGGGGGAGCAGCTAGGATTTGGGGTATACCAACTGGGAATGGTGGTTAGGGGAGGGATAGGGATAAACCATTTTGGGTACAGAGAGCAAACAAAAACATAAACCTCACACCACTACAGTTAATAACTAGAGGTGGTTTTGACAGTAATAAGATGAATGTGTTCTTAGAAATAGACTCTGAATCTGCTTGTAGATAAGGCCAGAGGCTTGGAGATGATGAAATAATGAGAGAACCCATTAATTTTGGAAACTTTATTAGTTGACGTAGACTACTCCTCAGCTAAGGTTATGCTAAAGTGCTGAACTTTGGGAAGAACAACTACAACTTAATAGGTTTAAGAATATTAAGTTTTGCACCCAGGGTAGAATTAAAATTAATTCTAATGATCATGTATTGTGTGTTACATGGGGGAGTCTATACTAATGTGAGGGGTTTGGATAAATCCCTGCCTTTTGCCCAGGCCTCTGGCAGCAGGCAGTAGCTTTATAGGGATGGCCTGCACCCCAAATCCCACTCTTGTTTGCAAGTTCTTTAATGACAGCTGATCCGGTCTATTATAGAATTAATTATTTAATAGACATAAAACTAATGGACATAAGACTTAAAACAGACTATTACTACACAGGAAAAACCACAAGACACTATTAATAGCTAAATATACAGTGCACGATAGGGTAGCATTTTCTTTAATACAGCTAGCAAAGAAATAGTGTAGATTAGGATTCAATGTATCTTACCGTCCAGTTGTTGAAGGGGCATACATTGAAATCCTTTCCCTCAATTTCTGGAGAAGTAACCATGAAAATGTGTCCAAGCTTCAGGGAGAAGTTGTGTCGTACGTTCCCAGGGAGTGTGTAAGAGAATTCTACCTGGATGGTAATCTGTATTACTTTTATAGCGTAAAGCAGGCCTTTTGGTCACCTATGTTTGTTTTCTTTAATGTCTTCCCATATCTGCTCTCCAACACCATATCCAACACCATTCCCATATCTGCAACACCATACCAAGGTGTTGATTCTTGGTCAGGATTTTTCTTTGATAAGTGTCAGGAATGAGGCCACATTCACTCTGAAGATCAAAAACTGGTTTATTAAACAAAACGGCCAAATTCCTTAATAAAAAAAAAATCTCACCCGGATCCGCAGCTATTGAAGACACTTGCAGCCAAGAACAGGCTATAAACCCAAAGCAAAGACCCACAGTGCTGGGTCTCGCTTGGGCTAGTCCCAAGCGAAATAGTTTAACAAGTAGGCCTAAGATCCCCAGCACTGGGCTCTGCCTGGGCTAATCCCAAGAACCGGGTTGCAGAGGCAATGGAGCAAACACCAATGCTGGCAAAAAGAAGGCAAAGAGCACTCCTCGGTCTGTGTTCGAGGTTTTTATGCTCCCCTAGCCCCTCCCATCACCGCCCACTGTCCTGCCTCAAAAGTAGGAGATGATTGGTGGAGTTCTTTCAATGTCCAACTCATTGGTCCTGGTTCAGGGGATGATGTAAGGTCTTTTGACCCATGGCTCGCTGGTTACTATGGGTGTAGTCTCTGGGTGATGTCATCTGAGTTTCTGGCGGGAAACTTCTTTATTAAAATTCAGTGTTACTATGGAGCTTGGTGACAGGTTACCAGTTGGCTTCTAAATATAGCACCTTGGCTATGGGTGAGGGGCTTTTTCTCTCTGGAATATAACTGAACTCAAAGATGAACACCATAGGATTTTTCAATGTAGTTTAAACTCTTAAACTCTGTTTAGAACTTAGAAGTCACATTTAACACCTAAACATAAGGAACCTGAACTGCAAATTTTCTTAATTAACAACTTAATTAATAACACTCATAATATGAGTTATTCACTTATTCTTTCATCAATGCGAAAGCTAAACTTTCTGGTTTATGTATAACAATAAGGAATTCCATTGCAGCGAAGTGTACTATGAAAATGTCATCCCTCTCCCTTGATAATCTTTGTTGCTCCTCCGAGTGCTGCTCACAGGGCTGGGCTGAAGGACAGCTGACATTGTCTAGTGCCTGTCTGTGGGGCTCAGGCTCCCACGTCAGTCTTACCCTAAGGGGGGACAGAGTTTCTGCACCAGCTGCACAGCGATGGTGCTGGCCTCTGTCTTTTCCAGGTGCTGGAGCACCACCGGGGCCTCCTTCCCGAGAGACATGCAGTGAGGGCACAGGAGCTCTAACAAGTCTGGCAGGAGGACCCGTGTCTTTCTTGCCTGCTTGAAACACACAGCTCCCATTCTGTGAGAAGGTCCAAGCCAGCACAGCTTCCCAGACAGACACCAGGCAGGGAGGGGGTTTGGAGCGGTCACCCCACCTCCTGACTCCCAGCTCACGCCAAGCCAGCGCCCTCTCCATGGCCCCATGGCCCCAGAGCCCGCTGCCCTGACACTGCACTGCTCACCATCTGGGCTCTTTCCGACAGCGTCGTGAGGCCCCTGAGCAGCAGGGAGAGCAGACCACTGCTTGGATACGTCAGGAACCTCAAGGCTTTGTACCGCTGAGTGAATTCCTCTTTCACATTGCCAGAAGCCAGCAGCTGAAAGGAACCCAGCAGTGAGCTGCCGGCAGTGCCAGCAGGGCTGCCCGCACTGTGCAGCACCTGGTCCCCAGCCTTTAGCACTGCAGGGGTTGTTGTGGCCAAAGTGCAGGACTTGGCACTGGACTTGTTAAACTTCATGTTTTTGGACTCGGCCCATCTATCCCGCCTGTCCAGGTCCCTTTGCAGAGTCCTCCTACCCTCCAACACATGCTCCCAGCTTGGTGTCATCTGCAAATTTACTGATGGTGGACTCAATCTCCTCATCCAGATCATCAGTGAAGATATGAAACAGGACTGGTGCCGGCACTGATCTGTGGGGGACACCACTAGTGATTGGCCACCAACTGGATTCAGCACCATTCACCACCACTCTCTGGGCCTGATGCCTTTTCCTGGTCTTAAAATCAAGAGTCAAACACGGTTAGAAGGGGAAAAAGGGATTTTACCTTGGTATTTATTTTAAGGATCCTTAGGAGCACTATGTCCAGGTTGAATGCACCAAAATGCACACTGCAAAGCACACCCTCAAAAGATCTGGTATTACTGGGTTCCCTGCTGGCTCCATGGCTCACGTGCATGAGCACACAGATGCAGGGATGGCTCCAGTAATATTAAGCCAACGGCAAGGAGTTGAGATGGGTCCTTGCTTAGAGTTCCACAGAAAGCAGTTTATTGATACAACTTTTGAGGGTTTCCAGAGGCAAATGACCCCAAGCACATGACAGCTCGAGCTTAAATACAGGGGTGTGGCTAACACCAGGAGCCAGCAGGGGAAGCTGAACTGGGGTATATTACCATAACCGAACAAGGCATCCTGGGAAAGGCTCCTTTCCCTCACCATATCCCTCACCAAAGATAGGTCTTTGGGATCAGCGACTGTCTTACTAAGAACTCTCTCTGTCTCTTGCACCACAGGTCAATCGGCCACCACAATCTGGTATAACATTATAGGTCTTACTAATTAGCATATCTATCACAGATTCCCCAGTGAGAGGCTTCAATG
>NW_008236932.1:7065126-7069076 GCF_000691975.1 Corvus brachyrhynchos | reverse complement strand
AATCTTCATGGCACCAGCCCGGCTATCCACCTCCGGGCGGACTGCGCGGGCCCCACCCGTTTACCTCTTAACGGTTTCACGCCCTCTTGAACTCTCTCTTCAAAGTTCTTTTCAACTTTCCCTTACGGTACTTGTTGGCTATCGGTCTCGTGCCGGTATTTAGCCTTAGATGGAGTTTACCACCTGCTTTGGGCTGCATTCCCAAGCAACCCAACTCCAAGATGTCCCGGGTCCCGCTGGGGAGGTGCTACCTGATGAGGCAGGTGTCCTCCTCCTTAGTGTGGAAGAGCCCTTTGTGCCAGTGCCAGAGCTGGATGTGCAGCTCCTTCAAAATATTCTTCAGAGTCTAGGGTGTGGAGATCATCTGCTCCCAGAGTCTGAGGCTGTCCCTGCAAAGCAGAGCATTTCTTCCTCAGGGCTGTGTCGGCCCCAGCAGCACGGCCAGCCCTACAGGACTTGAGGTCCCCTGGGGTGCTGCCCAAGCAGGCAACACAAGGCTGATGGGGGAGTTCCCTGTAGGCCTCAAAGCAAGGCGCTGGCTGTGGGCTGGCTCAGCCAGCTTTGGCTGCTGAGGGCCTGGACAAGCCCCAGCAGAGCATGAAAGCATGGTGGGATAGAGGGCCCTGCTTCTTGGGGGTGTCTTGCAGCATTCCTCAAGTCTGGCCACCAAAGGGTCCTGGCATCCCTCTGCCCACAGGAACAAGCCTTGGGGGCTGTTGGGGTCAGTACCTGTCTCCAGCAGTGTCATTACGACCTCCACAGGGCCCTCGCCAGGCAGCAAGATAAGCAGTCTGTCAAGGATGTCCTGGGTTTGGCTGTCCTTGGGTTTCTTATAGTGGAAGATCCACCTCATCATCAATGGCACCTGGAGGGGCAGAGGTGAGGGTGGTGCTGTCACTGGAGTGCAGCTTTGTGCTCAGTTGCCCTTCCCATCCCTCTGTGCTGCTGTAAGGTGGCTTCAGGTGCACCTGGGCTAGGGAGAAAGGAAGGAAGGGAGGAACAAGGCCCAGACAGGGCTATGGAGCAGGGCAATGCAGCCAGAGGCCACTTACGTCCATCAGCCAGGATCTGATCTTGATCACCTCCAGCATGCTCATGTGTCTCGGTTTTTGGAGACAAAATTTTAGTAGGAAGTGCTGTGGAATGAGCACCTCCCCCAAAGGGAAAAGGGCCTCCCCTTTGCCTCCGCCAATGAGACAAATTGGTCACAGCAAGCGAAAGTGGGAAAAACAAACGAACCGTTTATTAACACAAAACAAAACAGGGTAGAATAGGAAAAAACAAAACTCGAAGTACAACAAATGCCCGGAGAGGGAACAGACACACGGGCTCAGACCAGCTGGGCCCACTCCACGGGCCCGCTGGGGCCATCCTGCAGGCTCCCCAGACCAGAGGGAAGGGAAGGGAGGCAGTGAGGCAAGGGGGAGGGAAGGGAAAAAGAACAAAACAAAAACCCAACACAACCTTTTTCCACCTAGCCTGAACAAAAAACCCACAGACCAGCACAGTGCTCCTGGCCCACTCCCTCCTGAACACTGCTGAGACCCCCGGAGCCCTGGCCATTGGGCCCCTGCCGTTCAACCGACCCACACCCAGGTCCCGTGGCTCCAGCCCCATCCCCCAGGTCCATCCTAAAGACACAGCGTCTTTGGGCATTAAAGCAGATGGTTTAGTGCAATGCTGAGCCTCTAGTATAGCTCAGAGGGAAGGTGCAGCGTCACACAAGAGACGTCCCCTGGCAGGGCTAGGTCATGGTCGCTTTACAGCAGACTCCTCACTCTAGGAAGCACACCCCGGGCTCAGGTGTGAGCGGCGTCAGCGGTGGCAGAGAAGCAGGAGAGGACACTCTGTATAGGTTCCACAAATGGGGGTTTATTGAAGGTGAAAATCCAGGGACAGAGTGACCAAGACCTGAGGGTTACCAGGGGTTTTATACTGGGGACTGGAAAGGGGGAGAAAGGGATAACAGCCAATGGAAATAAGGGTACTATATGGAGTCGAGGGGAAGGGAACCAATGGAGATTACACAGAGGAGGGATTTAGGGAGGGGAAAAATGGGGTGTTGAGTAGCACAGAAACTTCTAGAACATATACATATTAACTAAGGGAATGAATATGTATCAGGTGCATACATAAAACTAGAAGAGGAAAACATTACCCAATTGTAGGAAAACATGCAAACAACAGAACAGAGGGATTGTGGGCTCTCGCTGTAACTGGAGAGTATGATGTTAAACTTGGGCCTCTGACCACCACAGTTTGTTGTTGGTGTTCTCCTCTGTGGACAGGGTGGCTGCACTGCCACAGTTAAGGAATGAAAAAAAAACCCTCATAGCATCACCCCAGGACATTCCACCCTTTATTCCATACTGTCTGCTCAATGCCCAAATACATTTCAACTTTAAACACACACATTTATACATATTTATACAGCTATATTCAAACAGTGGCAGCGACATTCAACAAACATATACATAGGCATTCCAACATTACAAGCAGTTCTCACCCACCATCAAATCTCCCTGCGGTACACAGCATGTTTCTCCATCCTTCTGCATTATCACCATGTGGAACCTGGCCCCTGAGCAAAGACAACCCCACGGATGGGTTTGTCTTTACTCGTTGCCGAAGTAATCCAGATGTTTTTTCCCAAAAGTCCCCTGACATGCACTGCTGGGACCTTGTCTCCATTTATTGTATGCAGGGGTTTGGGTTGGAGAGGGCCTGCTTGGTTGGTGGAGACATAGCAGTGTCTTTTTGATGACTTCAGTGGAAATCTGACATTGTCCATCTTGCCGCTTCACCCTCAAGAACGGGATCTCTCGAGCAGGTCCCTTGACTGTTCTTTTTGATGGCAGAGCTGGCTTCCAGGAGAATCTGGATGATTTTCTCTCCTTTCCCAAATACCTCTGATGCCGTGTTCCCCCACACAATGATGTCATCAATGTACTAGGGGTGTTCTGGAGCCTCACCCTTTTCCAGTGCAGTCTGGATCAGTCCATGGCAGATGGTGGGACTGTGCTTCCACCCCTGGGGCAGTCGGTTCCAGGTGTACTGCACGCCCCTCCAGGTGAAGGCAAACTGAGGCCTGCACTCTGCTGCCAGAGGAATGGAGAAGAATGCATTGGCAATGTCAATAGTGGCGTACCACTTTGCTGCTTTGGACTCCAGCTCGTACTGGAGCTCCAACATGTCCGGCACGGCAGCGCTCAACGGTGGAGTCACTTCATTCAGGGCACGATAGTCCACAGTCAATCTCCATTCCCCGTCAGACTTGCGCACACTTCATTCAAGGCACGATAGTCCACAGTCAATCTCCATTCCCCGTCAGACTTGCGCACAGGCCAGATGGGGCTGTTGAAGGGTGAGTGGGTCTTGCTGACCACCCCTTGGTTCTCCAGCTCACGAATCATTGTGTGGATGAGAATCACAGCATCTCTATTTGTTCAGTACTGCCAGTGAGTCCCTTCGGGTCTTTGAAATACCCACTCTGGAGGAAGTCAATGCCCAGAATACACAGGGCACTTGGGCCAGTCACAATAGGATGTTTCTTCTACTGTTTTCAGCTTCAAGCAGGGTCAACTGCTGCGATCCACCTGTTACTCCAGAAATAGAAATCAGTTCTCCCCGACGCTTCTCGATGGAATCAATTTGCACTGCGCGCCCGTGTCAACCAAGGTTTCGTATCTCTGTGGTTCTGATGTGCCAGGCCATCAGAACAACACTGTCCAAAAGACACAGTTTTCCCTGGCCTCTACCTGGCTAGAGGCAGGGCCCCTCTAGTTCTGGTTATCATTCCAAACTCTAGCTACTTCTCTTTGGTGGAACTCCCTCTCTGAGCATTACCATCCTTCAATTCACGCACCCGTGACGCCAGGACAGAAGTTGGTTTTCCATCCCACCTCCTCATGTCTTCCCCACTGTCACACAGGAAGAACCACAGTTCAGTT
>NW_008236932.1:7060991-7065096 GCF_000691975.1 Corvus brachyrhynchos | reverse complement strand
TCCTATCTTCCATCTTCTGTATGGTCTCTGACAGACTCTTTTCCACAGCTGCGATTCTTGCTTGTGTTGGGCCACGCACAGTGTCTGCATACGCCCAGAGCCTCCTCACCATAGAACTCACTGTCTCATCCCCATCATTCCATGTCATCACTGCTAAAGCAGGGGCATATTCTGGTGGCGTGTGTTGTGCAAGTTTCAGCCACATCACCGGTGTGCATTTTACCATGTCAGGGCTCCTAATTGCTTGGTCATCTGAGAACACGATCTCTATCACTGCCAGTTCTCTCAGGCATTGAATCCCTTGTTCCATGTCTTCCAGGGGTTTAGCTGCAGCTGGAGATCTTCCTGGCACAGATATATTTCCTTCACCCTCCTTAAGAGCCGTGTCCAGAGACTGAGAGCTTGTCATCCCTTGGTCAATACTTAGATAATGTGACAGGGATCCCAAATGCCTCGCTTCAGTGCCATCCAGAATTGTACCATCGCCTGCAGCATCCCAGATCCAGACCATCCAACTTAATCTAGTTTCATCAGGCCGTCGGGTGTAATCCTTCCTCAGGGTACAAAGGCTCTCTATGGACACGGACTCTGTGATGATTTCAGGTTCCAATTCCTCTGCTGGCTGTGAAGGTCCTGGCTGCCCATCATCATCCACCGGGTGAATGGATTTGGCTTTGCGTTTCTTTCTCTGGACAGGGGCAATTGTTATTGGTTTAGGCTCCCCATCTGCTTTAGCTGCAGCCAGAGTGATTGGAGTGTCTGCTGGCTTATTCTCCTGCTCCTCTGGCTGCATCTTTTGCCCTACAGTATCCAGCAGTGTGCAGTAAGCATTAGCTGGGACCCAGCACATGGCAATGAGCTTTTCCTTTTCATCAGTGTTGTTATTGCAGTTTTCCTTCAGATACTTCCCCATCTCAGCTGGATTCTGAATTTGTTCAGGGGGGAAGTTCCAGGCTACTGGGTCAGAAAACTGCTTCAGGGTCTGGCCTATGTCCTCCCATACCCCACAGCACTTAGGATTTTCCACAACTGGGGTAGGTGTCTGGGCAACCCCTCTGGAAATCTCAGCCCTTATTTTAGATAAGCTGGAGACCACATAGAGGAACCCTGCTAAATAACATAACAAGAAGGTGGCATGTTTGACATCCAGGGGAAACTGGACATTTTCAAAAGGTTATGTGCCAGATCTGAAGGAGAAGAAAGAGATGAAGGGCTGGAAATTATCATCCCCTGCTTTTCCCCTAACAAACTGGGTGTAATTACCCAAAAGAAAGCTGCCAAGGCCAGAATGGAAAAACAACGTAACATACACATTCTCAATGGTTTCCATTGCTTCTGTCAAACTTCAATGAATCACTACCACCAGGCATATTAAAATGGCAGTCCTGATTCTTATTCCTGACTTATAAAAGGTGTAAGCCGGGGACCCGACTGCCCACAGCTGTGGACATGTACTTATGGCTAGCTTCCACAGAAAAATTATTAAATCAAACAGCATGGTGATGTCTTACTGCTGTACCTTAGTACAAAAGCGGTTCAAACCAAAATCTCTTTTTTTTTTTTACTTTCATCTGCCCCTTAAGTTGGGCACCAAATTTAGGGGAAGGGTGGGACCACTGGAGGGGCAAGAGAAGGAGGCGGGAGACAATCAAGCAGGTCCCACTTCTCTCCAGTGTTACTACTTCCTCCCCTTTTCTTTTTCCTTAGACAACCTGTACACCACGGCCTTTTTTTCATTCATTCCTTCCTTCAACCAACACTCAGCATACATCACTTCCTCATCACGAATATTCTTCCTCATACCAACGTGCTTACTCAGGGCTACACAGCCACCTTTCCTTAGATCCATACTAAGACAAATACACAGGCCCCTCTTGTATTGCCTCTCTAGGACACACCTCTACAATACTTTATCATCTTTACTTTATCCAATCCCTTAGTGCTGTTCTCCAACTCCCAGTTCTCCAACAACTCACCCAGGGCACTACTGAGGGGTATATCTTTCACCTTTGTCTCATTCTTTTTCCCTTCTTGAGAAGCCTTCCCACTACACTGGCCCATGTCTGCGACTAGTCTCAAACTATTAACAAGATATGTAACAGTCTACCAACTTCAACTTTAACGATAACTGGCAACAAATAACCAGGGAGGGGGCCGAGCCTTTGACTATATACAATGTTATAACCAGGACATCAAGGGATACAACTGTTAACTGAGACAGTACAGAAAAAAGAAAAAGTCGTGGGGAAATAAGGCTTAAAACCAACAGAAGGCAGCCAACCAATGGAAACTGTTACATAAAAAAAGAAACAGCTTTGAATTTCCTCAAAAAAAAGAGGTAATTTATTGAATTAGAGGAAATTCAGAAATTATTACAGAAATGAAAAGATTTAAAATAAAAATGAAAACCCGGGCATGGAGATAAAAGACCTTTGAGCCGTACAGGCTATGAGCCCTAGGCCAGCAATCCAACAGCACTCTGTTGGCTTTAGCTATTCCAAAGCCCGGAATATTTATTAGGGTCTCTAAGGTGAGACTGCCACCGAGAGTCACAGTGCTGGGTCTCTCCTGTGGCTAATCCAAGGAGAAAGGACACTCCCTCTGGAGGAGTTTGATTTTTCTAAGCTTTGTTCCCTCCCAGATGCACCCACAGTCCAGCCCACAGTCCAACCCACGAGGCTTCACTTGATTGGGTCCGGTGGTTGATGAGGTAATGCTCTGTATGCAATGGCTCGGGGTTACTCGGGCTCAGTCCTTGGGGTGATGGCACTCGTCAGAGTGGCGGGAAAAGTCCCTCATTTGCATTCATGGTTGCCGTGGTGTGGGGTTACAGTCCCTCAGAGGGGGTCTAAAAATAGTCTGGGAGTTGTTAATATCAACACTTAAGTGCTGCAGCTTCTGGAAGGGAGACACTTACAACAAGGTTCTTAACTTTTCCATGAAACATTAGAACATTAACTAATTTAATAACAAGTGGTTGATAGAAAACATCAGTACTAGTTTGAAAATAAACCAGTGGGAGGCACCAAGTCAGAATAACAGTTTAATGGAATTTAAAGAAAAGGAAAAAAAGTAAAAGAAAACACTGTCAAACTGACAGAGTCAAGGTACAACCTGACACCCTGTTAGGCAGGGTGGTGGTAGCAGTCTGGTAGAATGGTGGCTGCAGTCCTCTGAAGCAGTGATCCTGTAGTAAAACAGTCTGCTCTTCCTCAGGAAGTCCAGTGGTGGCTGTGTAGCTCCTGTCCTCTGGAAATCCAGTGGGAAGCCGGTGTCTCTGGTGTTCAGCCTCAGATTATATCCACGATGGGATGCTTGGTTCCTCCCTCTGGGTGGAGCATCTCACAATGGGGTAATGAGTCATGAGGCCAAGTGTTGATTAGGCTCATTAACAGAAGATAGTCCGGAGGGAGTTACCTCTGAGTCAGGAGGCAGGACAATGATGGGCAATTAACAGAAAGATAGTCTGGGGGGAGGAGGCAAGGAAACACTGCCCCACCTGGTTTCAACAGTTCCTGAGGATGGTAATAGAATACACTGCAACCCAGGACAACATCCCACTCAGATCTATCACTGATAACCTTTGATATAATTATTGTACCTATTACTTGAAGGGTGTGTAAGAGACGGTCCGAAGATCCCTCATCTGCCTCACAATCATCGCCGAGGACAGAGACTGAACACAGGAGTCCTGGCCCTGCTGAGGTGGGATGTCTGCCAGGTGTTGCCTGCAGGTGTGCCCACTGGGAACTGGTACGCATTCCTGAGGAAAATTAGTGCAGGTCACAATGGACTGTGCCGTTCTTGCTGCCCAGGCGGGAAGGACTGCGCTGAAGCGGAAAGGAACGACCTGTCCTGTACACCTCTCCGGTACACCTGTCTTGTACGTCTGTCCTGTACCTGTTTCCCAAAGCAACGAACCCCATAACAATGGCTGTAGATTCCCCAACCTCTTGGCCAGTTGCCCCTCGCTTCTGAAAAGGACTATAAAGGGACCTTCTAAAATAACCGAGTCCGAGATCTCCCCACGGAAAGAAGACGAATCTATTGGCGGAAGACCACGAGGACTTCGTCTCATCCGTTGGTAGCTATTGCCCCTCTTTTC
>NW_008236932.1:7049909-7051985 GCF_000691975.1 Corvus brachyrhynchos | reverse complement strand
TTCAAAGAATGCTGACTCACCAAAAGAGACAGAGGAAAAGGAAACTCCTCACATTAACCAAATATACCCCCAGAAAGAACTAATGCTAATGAAAAATTGTGGGGAAAACTGCTGCCCTCGTATGAGACCTCTGATTAAAACAGAATATAATTATATCAATGATGAAGACTTTGAACCGCATATCACCACTAAACAAATACCATACACTGGTATTGAATTGGCTAGATTAAAAAAGGTGTATGGGCAGCTCCCCCACGAATCTGAGACGGAATATTATTACAGCTGGGGATGGGGTCCGAGGCTGGGACCCAGGAAGAGGTGACTGGTCCGGGGAGATGGTCCCGAAAGGAATCGCCTTCCCGAGGTCCGGTGTCTTCCCCAGCTGCTGGCTGAGGGGCCCTTGCAGAAGTTGTCAGCTCTTTAGTGATATCAGCTCGTGATTCCAGCTCAGCTCTGCAGGGCAACCTCCAGGCCAAGCCAGACCAGAGAGAGAGACGAGAGGTTCATGTGGCTGGTTCTGCACGAAGGGAGCTTTATTGTGGGTCCCCTCTGGTGAAGGGGAGAGCCAGGGACGAGAACCCTCTCTGGGCCATAGGGGCCCATAGGGCTTGCTTTTATAGGGATACAGGGGGTCAGTAAAGGACCAATGGATTACAGAGGATCTGGGATGGTTACAGGCCAATGGGTTACGAAGAAATCTGCATTGTGTCTCCCAAAGGATTGTGGGTCTGTCTTTCCTCCACCAAAGTGGTTGCCTTTCCAGGGAGTCCTGCTGGGAGATTGTTCAATCTCCTTATCTCAGCAGACGTCCCTCCAGGGCAGTGGCTGGGCATACCCCACAGGTGATGAATGGATTGAGAGCAGCCCTGTGGAGATGGACTGGGGGATACTGGAGAAGGAAACATTGGATATGAGCTGGCACCATGTGCTCACAGCCCTGAAACCCCTCTGTACCCTGGGCTACATCTAAAAAGTAGGTCAAGGGAGAGAATTCTGTCCCTCTGCTACAGTAAAACACGGGAACAGGCTGCCCATGGATGTTATGGATGTCCCATCATTGGTAGTGTTGAAGGTCAGGTTGCATGAGGGTCTGATGAACCTGGTCTACTGGAAAGTGTCCCTGACCATGGCAGGGGGCTTGGACTAGGTGATCTCTAAAGATCCCTTCCATCCCAACCCTTCCTGTCATTTCATGATTTCAGGGCACATGGGACGGGAGGGGAAAGAAATGAAATGTCATCATGGCAGCAAGTTAATGGGGGGATGTTCTGGAGTACAGATGTGCAAGGAACTCAAGATGAACACAGCACCTTGGGGAAGAGTCTTCTTAAAGCATGAAATGCATCTCCTGGAGCATCTGTGGCCTAAGTTTTCACAGAAAAGAGGTATCTTGGTACTCCAAAATTACAGGTGCTGCCTGCATATTTACACCTTTAAAAGTCCAATTTCAAATGAAAAGGAATATAAATGGCATACTTTAAGAGGCACTTACTCAAGCAAAGAGAAACACCCCTTTCAATAACAGCACAAAAAAGTCCCGATGAACAAACTTCCATCTTTTTCCATGTTGTAGCGGGTTGAGTTCGAAACCAGGCAGAAACACTAATTAAATGTAGTGGTTTTGATTCAAAAATATTCATTATTTACTTATTTTCCTTCTGTGAGATAAGAATTAGGAGAAAAGCAAAGCAGGCACAAACTTTAAACAGTTGCAGTACAATGAAAGAGCTTTATTACTAACAGAATTAAAAGTAAAGAGAAAACAACAAAACAAAATTAAAGTAAATCCCCCCCCCTCTTTCCAGCACTTCTCTCCTTTTACCCAGCTCACACAAGGGATAACAGAATATGGGATGTTAGTCAGTGTTCCAGTTCTTGAAAAGTCTCTCTCTTATGCTTAAGGAAAAAAGGGTTTTCCTTCAGTTGCACGTGGTTCCCAAACTGCCACCAACAGCAGATCCGCCCGGAAACAAACAATCTGCTGTGTGTAGAACATCTCTCCCATGAAAAATCTCACAGTTCCTTCACACTACAAAACGTGGACCATCACATGGGGTTATTCATCTTTTTAAGGAT
>NW_008236932.1:7047320-7049306 GCF_000691975.1 Corvus brachyrhynchos | reverse complement strand
ATCCCGCCTTTCTGTGCGGTTTAAATATGTAAATTGTGAGAAGCGTAATTGGTCTTAAAGACTGTCCATCAACTCAGGGTCAACCCAACACACATGTGGATTGTTAAGCACCGAAGTATGGCAGTGGACATCCTCCATTTGCACAGGTTTGAAGAGAGATCTCTGTACCCTGAGGCAGAGCTACGTGGTGGTTGCACACAGCATCCTTGACTCACACCATTCAGCTCTCAAACTAGGAGAAATTAGTTCCAAATGAAAAAAGAACTGCTTGGGCTAATGACTCTCTGCGATGACAATAGCCAGAAGCAAGAAGGGACGATGGCACAGTATGGCCTACATGGTGATGGATCCTGGGCTCTCCTGAGTCACGACAAGGTTCCTCTGGCCCTTGTACCCCACTCTGGAGGGACAGCAACTCCAGCTCCTTCCCGAGGCTGTGGGGAGGAGCACAAAGGCACTGGCTTCCAGAAACACAGAGACTTGGGAAGTGGAGAGGGACCTGGCACTGTGGGCAAGTCCCAGTGGAAGTGGATGGGGCTGGAGCAAGACATTCCTTTCTGCTTCTCCCTGAAGTAGGGACACAGCCCACAGGAGTGGGAGACTCTCACCCTGGCCTGGCCACCAGCATCCAGGTTCTTCAAATCCCAGAACAGCCCAGGGAAAGGCAGTGACAGGAGGAGGCATCATCCAGCCACAGGCAGTTCATGCTGACTGGTCCCACCACTCTGCTCCTCACAGAAAACCTTGGCAAGGTGTCAGGAGCAGGGATGAGACACAGGGCCATGGACATATGATGCAGGTGGCCAAGGGAGAGCAACATGGAAATGTAGAAGTTGAAAACAAGAAAAAATATTTTCTTCTTTCTCTTGACAACATGAACTGGTGGTGACATCACCTGCTGATGGAGGGTGACATCACTGAGAGGCAGATTGTGACATCTCATCCACCCCTGCTTATATTCAGATGTGGGCAGAGCTGAGGCCAGTCTGGCTCTGGCCTGAATTCCTACTGAGCGTGACTGCAAGGTGTGGAGGATCAAGGCAGGTTTCTCTGGTGCTGAGTGGTGCCTGTTCTTGGCACGTCCCAGTGCCAGTCCCAGAGCAACCAGCAGTGTTTCCCCAGCCCTGCCTGGTTGGGGCAGCCAGGCAGTGTGGGTCTTTGCAGCACTGAGGGTGAGCTGTGCAGGAAAACATCCCCCTGGGGTGGCCACGGGGCTCAGGGGGCTGGGAGGGTGTCCTTCTCCAGTGGCCTGGGCAATCCACCCTCCCCTCTCCTGCAGTGTGTGACACCAACAAAGGAGAGCAGCTTCTGATCCTCATCTCTCCCCATGTGCTGCAGAGGCCAAATATGACCACAGAGATGGGTGGCAACTGTGCCATCTGCCAGGACACCTGGGATGATGTGGCTACTGCTCTGCCCTGTAGCCACCATTTTTGCCGGAGCTGCATCCTGCAGTGGGCACAGATAAATCCCATGTGCCCCCTCTGCAGAGGAGCAATAGAGACTGTCAGGTTTTCTGACAACACAGGCGAGTCTCTGGAGATTGTTATCACAGCCCCCGAGCAGCTGCCAGGGGCCACGAGCCAGGCAGGGAGAGTTCCCAGCAGCCAGGATGGGAACAGCCCCCATCCCCCTGTGCTGCCCCATCCCTCTTCTCCTCAAGAGACAGCAGCCCGAGCTGTCGGTGGTATCCTGCCTGAGGTCTGGGCAGAGATTTTCCGTCGACAACCGCGACTTCTGGACCGTGTGTGGATTTGGCTGCGCCGAAGGACGGAGACCTTGTTCAGGGAGACCTGGTGGCTGGCAGAGGGGTGTATCCTGAACGTGCTCTGTGTGTATGGGCCAGACCAGGAAATCATGATCGAGAGTTTGCAGGGTGTCCTGGAGGAACACACAGTGCCACTGGTCCATGGCACCATCGACATCATTGTGAGCCAGTGCAGAGAGGAGGCCCAGAGGCTGCTGCGCTTCCACAGTGCCGCAGAT
>NW_008236932.1:7045024-7047147 GCF_000691975.1 Corvus brachyrhynchos | reverse complement strand
AGGTCCGTCGGCCCGGAGCAGCACCCCCAGCCCATCTGGTCCCCTGCGTCCCCCGAAGACAAGGGCCCCTGACCCCCAGGACACTCCCCACCTCTGAAAGAGTCCCCCCCACCAGCAGCAGCATTAACAACCTTGCAACCCTTTATTTAAGGAAAATGAAATAAATTGTTATTTCCCTCACACAGTCTCTGGGCACCGCTTCCTCAGCCTTCTGGTGCCTTTGCCCTTCCCCTCGTGCACCACCATGGCTGGAACCCACGTCCTGTGGGGCACAGCCATAGGCCGAGGGCCATGTGGGCAGCACCTTTTCCCACAGGAGACCTGCTGCAGACGAACACCTGCAGGGCAGCAGACACCAAAGGCAGAGTGGGCAGCAGGGATAGCTGGTCTCAACACTGAATAATTCATGAATACTCCACTCTGGATCTCTCTGCATGGCCTCTTGTCCCTCAAGAGAGTCAACAGCACTTCCCATTTTGGGATGAGCAGCAGCATTGGAACCAGCCATTCAACTGCAGGATCTCAATCTTTGAAAAAGCCCAACCTTCTCCCCCAACGAGGCTTCCAGCTGTCGCTCACTTGATCAGTTCCCATGAACTGTCCCACAATAATGCAGAGAGGCCCGTAAGACTCTGCTTGGGGCCTGGTTGCTCTGATGCAGACACATTTTTAATTATTCCCACAGTTCTGTAGCTTGAACAATACAAAGGGGCTTTTGTTTGGTCAGCAATGAAGTGTCAGACTGTACCTTGCTAGCACAGTGCCCTTTCCAGTCTTCAGGATTCAGGTGGGGAGGACAAATCACCAAAGCCATGTGAGGCAGGAGGAGGAAAGTAGAGCTGCACCCCTGGGGCACCACTTGTGTATTTGCAGATTTCCTTTGTTCAGGGGCCCACATGCTGTCCTTTGGAGTGTGTCCTTTTCACCTCAGGAGTGCTCCCAGGATGAAGGCCCAGCCTTGTCATTATGCTGATGAAAGAACTCCTGCCAAAACAAATGGCACAGAGAATTCCTCCCTAGGTTTGGAGCCCCCCTTACACAGCACTAGGGGGACCCATTTTACTGAGCAAGCAAGGCAGAGCAGTGCCACAGCCCTAAACACGGGTGCAAAGTGTCCTCGTGCTCATCACCCTCGATCCAGAAGGGCTGCAGAGAAGACAAACTCTGACTTTTAAACCAAAGGGGAAAAAACTTGTACAGAGCCTGGCCTGAAAGGCCTGGATGTAGTGACATCTCCCAGGGAGGCTGATGACAGGCCCTCTGAATGGAGACCAGGACTGTCCCCAGGAAACCATGGCAAGGTGTCAGGAGCAGGGATTAGAGACACAAGGACGTGTGATGCTGGAGCCTGAGGGAGAGCAACATGGAAATGTAGAAATTGAAACTAGGAAAGAGTATTTCCTTTTTTCTCCTGACAATGTGTGCCTGCAGGGATGGAAGGCCTGCTATATCATCACAGGGTGGAGGAGTCTGAAGCATAGATGGTAATGTCGCCAAGAGCTGGATTGTGACCTCGCGTCCCTCACTGCTTATCTTGGGGTTGGAATGCCTTTTGTGCTGTCCCATGAGGTGGAAGCTGGTTTCACAGAGCAGTGGACTGTGACATCACAGGGGGATGGATTGTGACATTGTGTCCCTCACTGCTTACATTCAGTGCCAGGGCCACTCTGGCTCCAGCCTGAACTACCAAGCAAGACTGCAAGGCTGAGAGGATCAAGCCAGGCTTCTCAGGTGCTGGGTGTGGCCTGTTCTTGGCAGATCTCGGTGCCAGTCCTGGAGCCATCACTCCTGTTTTCCAGCTGTGCCTGGCTGGGGCAGCCAGGCACCGTGGGCTGCTCCCTAATGTGCTGTAGAGTCCAGATATGGCCATGGAGACAGATGGCAACTGCCCCATCTGCCAGGACTCTTGGAAGGATGTGACTTCTGCTCTGCCTTGTTGCCACCGGTTCTGCCTGGGCTGCATCCTGTGGTGGGCACACAGAAATCCCTCGTGCCCACTCTGCAGGACACCGATAGAGACTGTCAGGCTTTCTGACCCCATAGACAAGTATCTGGAGACAGCCAGCACCACCCCCGAGCAGCTGCCAGTGGCCACCAGCCAAGCAGGGGGAGCCGCCAACCAC
>NW_008236932.1:7038297-7044868 GCF_000691975.1 Corvus brachyrhynchos | reverse complement strand
CCTCACAGAGCTCCATCCTGCATGACCTTGTGTGTCATGCGCTGAATGCCAAGATGTGTGTTCAGGAGCTGCAGCCTGTCCTTGAGCAACATACAGCACCACTGGTGCATGGTGCCATAAGCATCATTGTGGGCTGTGGGAGACAGAGGAGTAGAAACTCCTGCAATTAAAGGAGGCTTTGATTTACAACCCTGGAAGAGACTAGGTCTGGCTTAATTGACAGAGGTTTGTGGACTTTAAGCAAAAGGATTACAAACTTATATTCCTATAATTACAAGTAAAATTGTACACTGGGTGTTTTGGTGAAGGGTTTTAAAATAAAATAGTGTGGTTTTATATAGTTTAAGTTAAGAGTGTAGATGGTATAAGAGAGACATCTGTGTACACGTGACATGAGAATTTATTGGTCAAGACATGGCTGCATTGCAGTGAGAAGTGCCACAGGTGATAGGTCATAAATCTAAAACAAAATGTTGTTTTAAGTGCCTATTGGATTAGAAAGCTGTAAATTAAGATGTAACCCTAAATCTTGTGACTAGTTGCCATTATTTGGAGGTGGTGTAAAATCTCACGCCTCGGCTGATGCGTTTGTTATTTTAAACAATAAATTCCTGTAATTGCATAGTCCCATCCCTGAAAGTTATTTTCCTCCGACACGTGAAAGCGCGAGTAAGTGACAGTGGGCCAGTGCAGCAAGGAGGCCCAAAGCCTACTGCCCTCTGGTGCCGTCACAGATGAGAAAAACAGCCCTGTGGCCAGCTCCAGCGCCAGCTCCAGCTCCAGCTCCACCAGCTCCAGCTCCCAGACCAGCAGTTTCCTGATGGGAGCTCCTGCCTGTGGACCCAAAGGCTGTGACATGGAGGAGGAAGCTGGCACATCAGAGACTGCTTTCCCCAGAGGTCCCAGCCACCCCCCACCTGCACCCATCCCCATGGAGTGGGACCGACCCCAGGAGGAGCCAGGGCAGGAGGTGGTGACAGCAGCAGCTCCCCTTGCCCAGGGCAGCAGCTTCAGCCCCTCCACCCCTGTCCTGGGCTGGGACCAATTGCCGTGGGGACCCTTGCACCCCATTAAGAGAAGGGTCCCCAGCCCCTAGGACTTCCCCCAGCCCTGCAAGAGGCCAACCTGCCAGCAACTCTAGCAGGGCTCTCACAAGTCTGTATTGAAGGAAAAGGAAATAAATTGTTATTTCCCTCACACCTTCTCTGGGCATTGCTTTCTCCCTGCAGGGCAGCAGATGCCAAAGGCAGAGCAGGCAAGTGGGCAAGTTTGTTGCAGAACTGAGGACAGCTTGAATATCTGAAGAGTAGGGAAAAAATGGCAGGCCTAGTAGATTTAAGAATATTGTCAGGAAAATTAATCCATAATGCCAGAGATTCATGTCCAAAAAGGAGACAGAGGAGTCCTGTAGCTTTATTTGAATAAAGGGAGAAGCCATGGGCATTTCCCATGGGGTCTCTCAAATTGTTGGGGGACACAGCCTCCTTTTTATCCTAAGTTCCTGGCTGCATCTCCCTCTTCGTTTTTCCCACTGGCCGAGGTACTTGGAAGGTACAGACTTCCCGAATCGCCTACTCTATGCCCCCCTCAAATATGCAGCTCCTTTTTGTTACATAAAAGAAAGGAAAAAACTATTCATTATTCTATTATGTCTTTGTTCTTTTCCTCTAGGTTCAGGAATTTATCATGGTCTTGGCTGAGCAACAGTCTGTGTCAATTAGTAACATTTTCTAGAATGAAGAGTTTCTTCTGTTACTTCCCTATCTGTAAGTTTCTGGCCCTATCTACAAGCAGATTCACATGGTCTGTTTGTAAAGACACATTCGTCTTATTCCTTTCAGTTACAATGCCAACCCCTCCTGCAGCCAACTCTTGTCAATATAAACTCACAAAGTAGATCTTGTAATGGAAAGAGACTCCTTAGAGTTGGTGTCGGAAGGTGGAGGGGGAAGGTTTCTCCTTTTGTCACTTGAAGTCTTGTTGGGGAGCTGCTTGTGCTCTGGGGATGGACACAAATTATGTGTATCCAAGCCTTGCAGGTTCACTCATGAGCTTCCTGACAGACCAAGGAGACTGAGGGGGTGTTGTGTTGGGGGAGACATTCCCATCTGGGAACTTTTTTAAATGCTTCAATTTTTTTTTTTTTCTGTAGAAATATTGCCATAATCTTTTGCTTCCAGAGAATCTTTTCCTTCTTTTTTGGGGACTTCCTTCTGCTGCCCTCTCAAATCAGGCCATTTCCCAGGATTCGTTCCCAAACTGAGGAGTAGCCCATGACTTCCGTCCTCCAATTGGAACTTGAGAAAGCACAGTTTGTTGTTGTGGGAGAGGAGCTTCTCTTTCCTCCCTGCTTTCCCTTTAGGACAGGTTTGTGTGTGCTCATTTGATAAAGGGAGGTTTAAACTCTGAAGGAGCTCCATTTCAAATTGCTCCATCCTCAAGGTCTTCTGTGGGTATCCTTGGACAAAAGGCCTTTTAGTGTGAGCTCCCAGTGGGCAGATTAAGGAAGGAGGTTGATATTTCAGGGTTGTCACTGCTCAATACAGTTGGTCTCTGGAGGAGCCCGGAGCCGGCAGTGGATACTTTTCTCACCTGCCTGCAGAAAAAGAAGGTGGATCATGGCAATTTTGTTTGAGGAGGTGGCGATTGGGAATGTTCTCCAAGATATGGGCTGGCAGAGAGGCAGCGGGGGAGGTTTCAGGCAGGAGCAGCAGCCCCTGCCTGTTATAGATGGTTGGCTTTCACAGGCTGGTTATCTGTATATCAATACTTAGTTGGTGAATTGTTAAATAAAATGCCTAATTAATGTAATATGAATTTAAATAGTTATAAACCAGTGAGTTAAGCGCACGGGTGCACAGGAAGCAATGCACGGGTATGACCATTAGAGGGAGGCATAACAGGAACCTGATAGACTCTATAGAAGGAATCTTCTAGAATTACTATCTCATGAGATGATATCAGTACCCAAGACCCTGATTGGAAAACGAGCCAACGAATGGAAGGGACCCGATTAGAAATGATTGGTCAAGGATGTGCCATGTTATAAGCCAATCAAAACACCGGAAACTGGCCACTCAGCTAGAGGATTGAAAGCGCACCAATCCCAGAGGTGACAGAGACTTTAGAAACTGACCCAGTGCTCGGTACTGGGGTTCTCCGGGTGGAAGCTTGAGGTCCAAGAGAGTACCCAGTGTGTCACATTGTTTTTTTCTGGCTTGTTGTGTAGGGCCTGAGCTTATCTTGGGTCCTCGTTCTCAGTACTAATTAATAAACGAGTTAACCTGCCAAAAGGTTGCCCGCCTCGTTTATTACATGCCTGTGTCATGCCCCAGGGAAGCCCCGGAGGGAGAGGTGTGAGAAGGGTTGTTTCTTTTTGTGCAGGTCAGTGATTTTCACCTCTTTCAAAATAAAAGATGGGCAGACTCTCGAGTCTTGTACTAAACTGGCTGTGTGTTTGTTTTGATGGTAGGTAGGGTCAGAGACACAGTTACAGACACCAGCTGAAGGAACAGTGTAATTTACTATAATGCAAGAGTGCAAAAAACCCCAGAAAAGGATAAGCTAAGCTAATACACCTCATCATCATTACATAAGCTTGCCTCTAGTGATTAAAAAAGATACATCACCAGATATCCTAATACTTTGCCCTTCATCCAGATCCACACATCAGCTAGGGGAAGCTGTACCAGCAAAGCCCTGGAGAGCTGCAGCTGGGAACTGGAAAATCCTGCGGTTGCCTCCACCTTTGCTGGCCACAACGCTTCCAACTGCACTGTTTATAATGCTGAACAACCACTGTCACAGAACTTCCAGTGCAGGGACATCTGTCTTCATTTTCCTCTTGGTTTTCTCCCAAAGCCTGCCCAGGGCCCAAGGAGGAACCAAGGGAGTTGTCTTGGATCCTTCACCCTCAAATAAGGCTACATGTGGCCTTGTCCGGATTCTAAATGCCGAAAGGTAAAGACATGTTCCACCAATGAGTATATACATTTGTAATAAATGAATCAGTTTTGGGATGTTGATCGTTACTGTGTGGATGTGAATGAATCGGTTTCAGGGTGTCGGTTGTTACTGTTTGGATAGGATATAAAAGAGGGGAGTTGAAAGTTGAATAAATGGGCATGTTAACTGAAGAGCAATTGCGTGACTGTACGGGTGTAATACTGGAATGTAACCACTGGATGGAGGTATAACAAGGACCCAATGGGTTTAATAAAAGGAACTTTCCAGCACATTGCCTCATAGGGTATATCCCCTAGACGGGGACGGGGGAAGGAGCCAACCAATGAAGTGGACTTATTTGAAAATGATTGGTGAGAAATGCATGGAGGTATAGACCAACCAGCGAACAGGAAAGGGACCAATCAGCACAAGGATTAAGAAACGCACCAATCCGGTGGTACCAAAGACTTCAAAAGCCACCAGGTGCTCTGCACCGCGTCCTCCTGCAGAACTTGGGGTCCAAGGGAGCACCCAGTGGTCTCACTGTCCTTTTTTTGTGTGTGTTGATTTATTCTGGCTTGTCGCGTGGAGCCTGCGCTTATCCTGGGTTCCCGCTTTCAGCTGTTAATAAATAAACAAGTTGGCTTTTCTTTCCAAAAGTCTCAGCCTCGTTCACAACACATAGATCATAATGCTGATAATACTTACTTGATGAGTGGATACATAGATCAGATACATATATCATTTGGTGGGAAGGTTACTCTAGAGGTCAACTTTGGCTCAGGGCCTGTTGAGGTCTTGGTCTGGGCCTGTTGTTGAGGCCTCAGTCCTTCAGTGTTTTGTGGTGCAAATGAATGCCCTGGAGGGCTGGAAAGGAGCAAGTCCCTCTTTAGTACATTGCAGACAGGGAACAGGATTAGCCCTGCAAGGCTAAGGCTGGGCTAGGGCCAAGAGCAGAAGGCCGGCACACAGCATTTGCCCACAGGCAGCCATCCAGACAAAGCAAGCCACTCCTGGCCAGGGGCTGAGGTGCCCGAAGCTGCCTCCCTGCTGTGCAGCTCTGCAGATCCCATGTGTGCAGGGTCCTGGGCAGCCAGGGCGGCCCATGTGCCTTGGAGCACCAGGAGTGTCCCAGAGAAGCTGCGGCCCTTTCTTTTGTCTGTT
Source organism: Corvus brachyrhynchos (assembly GCF_000691975.1). Taxonomy (NCBI): domain Eukaryota; kingdom Metazoa; phylum Chordata; class Aves; order Passeriformes; family Corvidae; genus Corvus; species Corvus brachyrhynchos. The sequence goes on along the minus strand of NW_008236932.1, from coordinate 7,039,759 downwards.
TCTCAGAGTCTTGTCATTAATCCATAGTGTCTGAAATATTTTTCTTTCCTCTTGCAAATCTAAACACAGGTTTTTGAGAAAAGTGACTGGAGTAGCTTCTGCTGGTGGTGGTACTTTTGTCTGCAGGTCAGGGCAGGTGATTTTAACCAAGGGTGGAGTCCACAGTTAACATGCCTGTTTCACCAGGTCAATAAAACCATTTACAATTGGGCTACTGATGCTGAGCAGCTTTCCTGCTTTTTGGAAAGTTATGACCTAAAAACCAGCAGATTTTCTTCCATGAGGATAACAGCAGTAGCATGATGCCAATTCTTTGCACCTCTTTTCTGTATTTTTGGTTCTTTTGTAATTCCTCAGTCCCCAGAAGGAATGAAAGCATGTAATGTAATTTGCCACATCAGTGTTCATGACAAGCTGGACACCCCATTCATAGGTCTGTTGAGTTAAATTCATCTAATTCTGTACAAACAGCAACCCAGAGATGCCGAGAAGAGCAAGGACAGTGGGTGGGTGTGCATGCACACACCTGTGGGCTGACTGCTGTGTGGACAGCTGTCTTGGTTTTGAAAGACAGGTGTCTGCTAAGGAAGGCGGAAGCCTCCCTTGAAATGGCAGATGCAGCCCCTTTCCCGCCAAGTTATTATAATTTTGAAAATCAAGGGCCTTTAGGCAAAGATGTGGGAAATATATAGAGCAGGCATTTTCCACCCCCTTGAATTGTCCTTATTGGCTCATTGTCATCCAATGGTGGCATCCCGTTTATCCCTTTATGCTAATCTTGGAGCAAGGTGTACCGCTCACCCTATCTCCCTTCTGAGCAGAAATTTATTATAGCCAAAATGCAACAAGGTGACATATAACCCATTAATTCATTTAATAACAAACGTATAACAATAAGCTCATTAACTTATTTTCAATAACAAGACATATAACAATAAATCCATCAACTTTTATGGAAGCCAATTCTACTAGCTGCGTTTATATCACCTGGCTGCTCTCAAGTTTTTCAGGACGGTCATGGCAAATGTGGAGGCTCTGGAATTGGTTCCATGGCCTGGCAGAGCCGCAGGCCTGGACCCCTCTGTGCTCCGTGCTGGCCCCCCTTCATCCCCTCAGCCCTGCCATCCCCTCAGCAAATCTGCAGCCCCCCCGGCCCTTATGAGTCCTAGCCCACTCAGCCCCATCCAGTCCCTGTAGACCCGCCACTCCCCTCAGCCTCTGCCACTTTCCTGTCCCCTCGGTCCCACCATCCCCTGCAGCTTTCCCAGACCCCTCAGTCCCACCATGCCCTTCTGCTCTCTGAGACTCAATTCCTGCAATTCCTGTCTTCTGGTTCCCTCAGCCCCATCACCCCTCTCAGCTCCCTCCAGGTTCCTCAGTTCCTGCCACCCCCCTCTCCCTATGTCCCTCAGTCCCACCACCCCCTCAGCCTATGCCACTTCCCTGTCCCCTCAGCCCCCAT
>NW_008236932.1:7031545-7038016 GCF_000691975.1 Corvus brachyrhynchos | reverse complement strand
CCCCGCCCCCTGCCGCCCCCCCGGGCCCCCGGCCCGGGGCCCACCGGCAGCTCCCACCGCTCCAGGGACACCGGGGCTGCAGCTGCTGCTCCGCCCGGCCCGGCCGCCAGCTCGGAGCCAGCACAGGAAGAGGGGACAGAGGGGGCAAGGGGGAAAAGCAAGAGGTGAGAGAGAGAAAGAGGTTAAAAAGTAGTCTATACCTATACAGATACCAATCTATGTACCTAAACATCCATGTAGCTGTAACTATGTAACTATGCACATTTATAAATACAACTATATATATAAAAATGTAACTACCCACATATATAAATGTAACTCTGCATATCTATAAATATAACTACACATACATAAATATAACTATATACATCTAGAACTATATATATAAATTCAAGTATACAGATCTGTAAATACACCTATATAGACATATTAATAGAACTTTATGAATCTGTAAATATAGCTATATAGAGAGATAAACATAACGATACAGATCTATAAATGGAACCATAGAGGGATTGCACCTGCCTGATGTTCACAGGATTTCCCTCTGTCTTTTCCTTCCAGACAAGGCATCCCTCCTGGAGAGGTCAATCAGATGAGTACCTGGGAAGCAAAGGGAACACTGGGTCATTATTGGCCCTTGTGCACATTTCTCTTGGGCAGCAATTGTCCTTCTATCAGGGATTGTTAAAGATGGCCTGAAAGGCAGACTCTCACTTGGGAAGTTGAAGCCCGCTCTTTAAAGAACAGGGATCCTTCCAAGTTTTCAAAACCTCCAAATTTTTGAAGTATCCCAATAAAATCTCAGCACTCGCAGTGCAAATGGCATCCATGAGAGCCTGAAACACAGACAGTCCCAGAGCCTTGTTCTTTCTGTGCTGACAAGAGAGACCTCAGTCCTCACTGAAGTGCTTGAAGGTGAAGGGTGCTGTGAGCTGAGTTATAAACCAGCTCCATTACCTTGTATCTACAAACTGCCCTTTGCAGTGAGCAACAACTCCTCCAACTTGATGATCAGCTCTGGCATGAAGAGCTGGGAGAGAAAGAGCTCCCAATGAGGCCTGCAGGCTCTACCAACTTTGCTAAGGAATGGATCCAAAGTGCTCCCTCTCTCTTCTTAGGTCTCACTAATCTGGGCTCATTCAGGCTTTTCCTTTTGTTTACAACTGAAAAATCTGTGATTTTTCAATTGGTTGGCATCTGATGTTCTGCTCCTTGTTTTTCTTGTTTCTCAGGATAGATACCAGCAGACTGGTACTACATTTATTCAGTGATTTGAGACAGAACATTCGGACTTCTACCCTGACTTTTTGCTCTTTTTTCCCCCCTGTTCCTTCAAGAATCGTTCAGCCTAGCCTTCACTGTCATCCTGCAGAAAAGGTATCCATGAACTTCAGCACAAAATTGGGACACCCAGTTTGGCAACACAACTCCCACAAAGTCAGGTTTATTTGCTTCTCTCTTGCCACATCAGAGGACTCGGTGTCAGTGCCTTTGGAGAATTGTGGAGGGCAGGGCTCGGGGAGGTTTTGCCAGTGCAGTATTTGAACGAAAGGCACCAGGGAGCACCAACCCTACAAACAAGAACTCAACTCTTCTCATCTCCCTTCCTGTCAGAGGCAGGCTCAGAGCAGCCATCTCAGACCTCTCTAAACTAATGTGGGCTCTGTCCTTACCAGGCTCCTCAGGCTTCAGGGAACTGTTCCTGCAGCTCACGGCGCCAGGCAAAGCTCCCTCTTCTGCAGCCTTGTTCACAGCCTCTCCTCCTGAAGACTCAGAGGCAACATTAATATTCCCCTTGAAAGAAAAACAGAAAGAAAGAAACCCAAAAATTACTCAATATTTTCTTGGAATCCCATCAGGGATACAGTAATTGTTCTTCACTCCCAAAGGACATGTAACACAACGGAAACACTGCCCACATGGTTCACATGACCAAGTGTTTTAAATTCTGTTTTAAACTCAGAATTTGAGTGGCCAAAGTGAAACTGAAGCTCTTACAAAATGACCTTTGAGGCAAACCATGAACTCAGAAAACCAGAAGACACCAAGTGAGGAGACATGTCCTCACACTCTGAGCCTGGCTTCTCCCATGAGCTGTAAGATATCAGCCAGCAGGAAGCCAGGGGCCCTCCTTGTTCCCAACACGGCCGTCGGCAGGGACAGAGCTCGCTGCTAGCACTGCCCAGGGCTGCGTGCTGCAAACCCACATGCAAAGCACACGTTTCTGGCTGGGAGTCTCATCATCCCCCACCCAGCTGCTCAGACACTCAATCACAAGGTGTTGCTTTTTGGAGCCCTCTGCTTCTCCCCCATATGGATGATCCAGGCAAACATTTATGGACCTAGGGTATTTCCAGGACCAAATTTTCCAGTGGCAAAAGTCTGTAAATCTGTAGGGTAGAAAAAAAACCAACCCAAAAGACATGAAAGCCAGACAACCCAAGCTGTGCTCCTATTCCACTGACAAAGTAAATGCCCAAGATTAAGCACCTGCAAATTACCTTTAGACAGAAAGATACTCTCATTATGACCAGTTCTAGAATATTCATCCCTTCTGGAATAGCCTGTCCATCAGAATCCTAAAGATTCTAAAGATGGTTCAGAGCTTGCAATGTTTCCTTTAATTAAGGAATAAAATGCTTTTGAAAAGTGGTATGTGTGAGTTTACAGAAGAAAAAAGACATCACACTTGAGAATAAGAAATTGATAAATCCAAAAAATCCCACTCCCCGCCTTGAGTCTGCCCTTCCTCAATCATAAATGTACTGCAGGCAGTGGGTCTGCATATTAATAGAAATAGAGGTATTCTTTGGCCAACATGTATAATAATATGCAAAAAGGCCTGTGCCAACACAAAACTCCAGGCAAGTCTGGGAAGAGGCAAGAGTTAAGAGAAACTGGATTCTGTATGCAAAGACTGGATGTGTCAAACAAAAGGACCAGAAAGCTGCAGCTCCAGCACATCTACAAACACGGCAGGGCTCACGCAGCAGCAGCAGCTGCAGCCCAGCCCTTGCTTTGCCTTGGGCTTCCAACCAAAAATGAGGCAGAGCCCATATTTGGTGTTGTAACAGAGGGACCTCTTGCACGTCCCTCTCTGCAAGGGAGATTTTGCCTTCAGTGGCAGTTCTCCAAATCTTCTTTTATTTCACATCAAATAAAGTCTGTTAGAACCTACAAAGCATCACCACAAATGCCCCTGCACTAGGGAATCTTCCCTGGAAAAGGAGCACCCATACTTGGCCACCACAGGCTCACACCTCTCATCCTCACTAAGGGGGGAGACTTCTTCATTCCTCTTCTTTTAGAAATCTTGCTTTACCAAAAATAATTAAATAATTAAATAATAATGAAATAAATCAAATTAAAGAAGCCTTTGCTTCTCAGCCATGCAACAACATTCAAAACCTCTCAGTCCAGCCCCTTTCATTCCCATCCAATGGGGTTACCTGAGCAAAGGGACACCTTTCAGGCAGGGATCTCCCGATCTCCCGAATCATTGTCTTAACAGCAAGGCTCAGATCCACCGATGTCAGTTCATCTTCCCCAGGTGCATTCCATGCCCAGCTGGAGGTCGTTGATGCTCTACAACCAGCACTGCCAGGTTGGAGTATTGGGCGCTGACCTGCCCAGTGTGGCTGCAAGAATCTAAACACATTGGTCAGGCTCCAGAATGTGGCTTTGGGATGCAGAGCTTTATTGCTGGCTTTGGATCAAACATCACAGGAAGCACACAGGAAAACCAGACAAAGAATCTTTTGGCTTTCTAGGTCCCCCTCCCTATTAGGCTTGACAATTTCTGTCTGAGAATTACAGAGCATTGTGGAAAAATGCTTCCAACAGTCACTTTCCATGACCTTTCTGAAAAGCAAGGGTAGAACTTTTTTCCTACCTGATGGGTTGTAGGCTGGGGAGTACTGCCCTGAAGATGTGCAGCTGCTGTGCTCTGAAAGGGCCATGGAACTACTTTGAAGGTCTTTGGGATACCATGGAATGATGATCTCAGACTGGTGTTCAAATACGCATGTGCCTGGTTCCTCTGATGACAGCTCGAGAAGTCCCGGAGTGACAAACACTTTCCTGGGAGGTGCTGGGAAAGCCTCACACTCTTGAGAACCTGGACTTGCCCTGGAAGGGCATGGAGGCAGCTCTAAACCCTCAAGTTAGACAGCACTGAGGTTCTGGCATGAGGGAGCTGTGCAGCAGAAAAAGAAGAAAGGAAGCAAAGGGAATACTGGGGCAGTATTTGTCCTTGGGTATGTTTCCCTTGGCAGACAGCAACTGTAATTCTATCAGGCAAGACAAAAGCTCAGATCCTCCCAAGAAGGGTTAGAAAGAAAAAACCCCAGACATGTTCTGGGGCTTTGCAACAACCAATTCCTTGTGTATTTAGCACTCCCCTACTCATTCAACTGTCTGGGAAAACAGCTACAATTCCTTGGCAGGAGGCAACTGCCAGGTCTTTTCCCCTCTGCCCCAAAGGGACAGGAGGGACCCTCCAGCTGGGCCTGACCATGACCAAGCCCTTGGCACTCACATGCACTTATGGAAAGCTCCCCAAGCATCCCCAGAGATGGGCAAAGAGCGGTGCCAGCCACCGGCCAGAGCTGGGCCAGCTGCAGGCCGAGTGAACCAGGGTGCTGTGAACACACCCCCACCATGACCGTCCCACAGCCCCTGGCAGCCCAGCACAGCCAGCACAGCTCCCGGGCCCTGCCGGCACAGCTCCCGGGCCCAAGGACAGGCCCTGTGCCAACCCGGGCAGCCGCGCTGAGCGGCCCCAGCACGGGCAGGGCCCGCTCCTCCCACCAGTGCTTCTGAGTAAAATCAAGAGCACTTGCTTCAATTCTATGGATGAAATCACGCTGTGGTAATATCCCGGAGAGTTCCCTAAATTGGAATGCCTGTCGTTTCCACCCTTTTACTGCATGGCTAAAACCAAAATCAACAAGCAAACTGTAGGGCTTGCTGAAGGCAGAATGACTCCTAAGTGGGGAGAAAAAGCCAAGTAACAAACTTGCTGCACACACAGCACTCTGCTGCTGCTGAGCCATGGCACCTCAAAGAAGCCTTTGGGGCCCGTGACTCACCTCTGGGAGCTTCCCTTGGCACACATCTGTGAGTCACAGAGATCTGACTCTGATGGACACACAGAAAGAAGGAAAAGAAAGTTAAAACCCAACATGGGACAAGGTAAAAGGTGGTCGTAGGAAGAAACCAGTGGGCCAAAATGGGCAAGTCCCACCTAAAAGGGGAGTTAGGAGGCAGAGACCAAATAGCTCAGCTGGTGGGCAGACCTTAGGAAGGCAGGCTCAGGAAAACAGAGCAAGCACAACTCTTGCAAAGTTTGGAAGCTTCCTTCCCCCTCCTCTCCTCTCCCCTTGAAACCAGTTTTTTTCTCCCTCATTAAAATACTTTCCTGAGCATTAACAGCAAGTGCCTGGAAAAATCACCTGTGATTTTCTTTCTCAGTTAAAAAATGAAAAGAATGGAGAAGGATCGGGGCTTTTGCTCTTTTCCTGGTTTTACAGCCACATTAGCATTTTGGAAGGGCTCTACAAAAGTCTAGGCACTTCCCAGCCCCAGGAGCACCACTGGCATGAGCCCACCAAGTGTAGTGGAGAGAGCAGCTGGCTCCAAGTGTGACATCTGGGAGGCTGCATATTGTCCTGAGGCAAATTCCCTGCGTGTGTCAGACTGGAAGTCAGGACAATTCTCAAGAAATGCTTGATTAGATGAGGAATGTTCTTTGGATCTCCAAACACCACTTTTGCACTTTACTAGTGTCATAATAGTGAAGCTTTAAAATGTTAGTGGGTGACCCCATTTTCCTCTAGGCTAGACATCAGGAAACAGTTTCAAGCATGCGCTGCTTACAAAACGGTCCCCAGAGCCCTGCTAACCATTTTCTCTCCTCCGTTCACAAAACGCTGTTTCTTCAAAGGAAAGGAACAGAAAGCTCTAGCAGCCTGCCCCCGCCCCAAGAGTTTCCAACCAATTTTTTCCTCTACTTTCTACGTCCTACTTCTTAGCAAAAGTGGTTGCACAGTGAAGTGGAGACAGACCATCCGTTCACGTGCAACAGCATGGCTTGGTGCTCCAGCCTGACAGCTGGAACTCAGAAGCTCGGGCAACTGTGCTTTAAGATGCAACTAACAGCAGTCAGGGAATGGGGCTGGGGGGGGTACTGCTGGGGGCGGAAAATGGCCCAGCAATGGTATTGCGCAGAAGCAGTAGAGGAGGCACCATTGGTATGACAGCCCTAATAATGCTAGACCAACCCCCATAGTTTTGCACATTTATTGGACGGTGTCATGGGTGCTTTGTATGTATGTCTATACTGCTGCCTTTATAACCTTTTGGAAGGAGTCAGAGCTGGCAGGATTCACCCACCAGCAGGAGCTGATGCAACCTGGGAACCTGCTGATTTACAGAGGCTTCTGGCTTCCTAGGCGAAGCAAGGCAAGC
>NW_008236932.1:7031104-7031511 GCF_000691975.1 Corvus brachyrhynchos | reverse complement strand
CCCTACCGGGGCAGGGATGGCATGCACTGTGCCACGGGCTGTTTCTCCTGCCAGAGCTGGGTGGTGCTTTTGAACCAGTAATGACAACTGGTGGGAGAATGCAGGGGGCTTTTCCGGCGGCAGCGGTTATGGACGCGCTAGGGACACCTTCAGGGGAGAGCTTTGGCCCCCACAAAGTGAAGCAGAGGGAAACAGTTGGAAAACGCTTCCTTTCAAGCCTTCTTCATACTCAGAAAAGAAGGGACCCAAGTGAAGGGACGAGCAGCCTGGCCCGATCCCTCCTCCATGCCTGCAGTGAGGGGCGGCTGTCGTTGGGGGGCCCCATGGGAAGGGGGCGCACCTGTGCAAGGTGGGTGGGGCAGGCAAGCGTCTGATCTGTGCCTGGACTGACCTAACCAGAGGGGGAC
>NW_008236932.1:7030580-7030993 GCF_000691975.1 Corvus brachyrhynchos | reverse complement strand
TGTCCCGCAGCTATAGGGAGGAGGAGAAGATCCAGCAGGCAGGAACTGTGCAGCAAGATTGATTTATTTAATTATTTTACAAACTCTTTTATAGACTTTTTTCTTCATAGTCTAATTGGACAAAGGACCAGCCACCCCTTGGGGGTGATTGGCCAAAATCCTAAAACATCCATTATCAAAATATTTTCTACTATACCATAAACAAGACTTTCCAAGGTTGCAGGTGGCTTGGTTGTTTACATTCCCTGCTACCTCTTCTGTGAGAGAGAAAAGTCTCTCACGGACTTAGAAAAATAAGAAGAAGATCCTCACTAACAGCATTTTTGTACCTACAATTCCCCCTTTTTGTTTTATAAGATAACAACCCTACTATTAATCCTAAATAGAAATCTACATCAGTTATTAATTCTAAA
>NW_008236932.1:7023973-7024603 GCF_000691975.1 Corvus brachyrhynchos | reverse complement strand
ACACAAGACCCACTGTATGCACTCCAAGCTGACATGCTAACTGGGAGCAGAGCTTATGGGCCGACAGTGACACAGCTGGCCATGCCCGTAGTCATTCATCAGTTGTCACAGACTTTTGCCCACAAAGCCTTGTTGTCAGCAGCCTTAAAGGATGCAACTGAGCTCTCTGAAGAGCTCCAAGAGCAAATGTTCCAAATGCTTGCCTTTGAAAATGCTAATAGGCAAACTAAGACAATTCTTGCCCCAAGAAGCAGATGTAGACGAGATGCTCATACGTGCTACCTGTGCAAAACAGTCATCTCAAACAGCTGCCTTTACTGCAATTCTGCAGAATGTCCTGCCACAACAGGGACAAGTCATCGCCGCAGCACTGACCAGAGGGGTGCCCAGCAAGTGGTGCTACGCTATGCATACAAAACCCCAAAGCGAGAAGGTGCAGTCAGCATCATCTCCTGAGGAAAGTGACGCCACTACTTCAACAGCTGGAACTCTGAGACCTCCGTCCCAAGAAGCCTTGGGAGAGGCTGCAGGTGTGGCTGAGTGAAGGAGCTGAGGACTTGCCAGATTCACCACTCTCCGTAGCAGAAGTAATAGCGAGACTCTTCTGAGAAGGAAACAACTGCCCCGGGG
>NW_008236932.1:7017281-7023032 GCF_000691975.1 Corvus brachyrhynchos | reverse complement strand
AAAGCAAAAGCCTGCAAGCAAAGGCCTGCATGAGAAAAAGCCTCCATGAGAAAATGCCTGTGTGAGAAACAGGCCTGAGAACCAAAAGGGAGTTTTTAGGAGGTACAGTGCTGTTCTGATAAAGATGTGCTGACCATGAGAAGGGAGGAAGATCTTTTGATCTCTCAAGACAAAACATAAATAATAGAAGCTTGCCAAATGTAGTCTTTTATCTAACCCAATTATGTAGAAGTAAGAATGCGCTTTTGTAAGTTTAAACTAATTAAAGAACTGATAAGCATGTATACTTTCAAAATATATAAGTGCCTCTGTATTGCTAATAAACGAAGCTTGCTCTATCGATCACATTGATTGTCTGCATGTCTTCCCCTGCCGGAAAGTCAGCAGGATACCTGTCCTTCCTCCCAGATGGTTCTTGTCAGACAAAAAGCTAGTTCTGGTTTCTTACTCATGCTGCTACACGGCGAAGGTTTCACTGTATCATTTGGTGCCTTCCTTTAGTCCCTTTTTCGTAGAGAGTGTCTGGAAAACAAAGTACCTCTAGGTACACTAGGAATGGCCTCAAACATTCACGAGTCAGCCAGGAGAAGGCTGAGTTCTGTCCCCCTGCGGAGTGACTTGGAAGTGCTGATGAGATCAGGGCTGTGAGCAGAGGCTGGGCTTTTGCTCGTTGGCAGAGACTTTGTGGGCACAGCCACCCGTGTTTGATACGTCAGGCAACAGCAAGTTGAGCTTTGGCTGCTGAGATCAAACTCAGCTGGGCTTTCTGTGCTGGGCTAGGTCATCAGGAGAGCCCAGCCAAACACCCGGAGGGGCCTGCTTTGCTATAATTTTAGGTGGTAGAAATGTGCTTGCTGTATCCGAGTTTCCATGCAAGCTGTTTTCCATACTCAGGTGTAGGGATCTTAAGGCACATCTTACTGGAAACACTGCCCGTGGGTGCCAGGAGCAATTTCTCTTCATCTTCCTAACTTGTAGGTCAGAGAAGGAGAGCTTGCAACGCGGCCTATTGGAGGCTCAGCAGCTCGCAGCGGAGCTGGAGGTGACAAGGAACCATCTGGAAGCCCACCTTCGCACAGCCACACAGACCAAGGAGGTGCTCCAAGGTGAGAGCCTCGTGTGCTTTGTTTCTGGTGATCCCCCTGCCTAGGGCAGCTGCTCCAAAGCCAGCTCTGTCTGCAGGGCTTCTGAGGAGTGAAGGAGCTGGGGGCAGGTCCCTCCTTGCCTGAAGATGAAAGGGCTTAAGGTCAGTAGAGTCTGCTGCTTGTGTAGTTGCTGACTGCTGCCATTTGTCACAATTGCAGAGGATGTGAAGGGCCTTAGGCGTGAGCTGCAAGCTCTGAGATCTCTCACCTGTTGGGGAAGATGAAACAGGAAAGCCTTATAAATATGATTGCCTGACAAAAGATTTTGGGAATATGAAAACTACAGGCAACATCGAAATGAAAGCCACTTTTGAAATACCAAGTCTTAGTTACTGAACAACTGGAAAACAATGGTATGGCCGACTGAAGGTAATCCCCTCTTGATTGAACAATACCCTCTGCTTGCAGGCAGGTCCAAGGGTCAGAGCAGACCCTACTAGCTCAGCAGAAGGGGTCCAAAGAGTAGTTTTTAGAAGTTAAGATGTAACACTCTGTGGTAATATAAGAACTCTTATAGGCTGTATGTAAATGCTATAGGATTTGTATCTTGTATTAGATTGGTTAGTGACAATTAGAATATTCAGTACAGAAGATGATTTATTGTATTGTAACCAGGACTTCAGACACTCTTGCTCTTACTCTTAGTACTTCTTCTTCACTCTCTTTGCTCTTACACTCTCCCTCTCTCTCTCTTACCCGCTTACTCTCTTGCTCTCTTGGGCCTGCTCCGAGCTGAGTCTGGCAGCTCTGAGTAGTGCCCCTATACCCACACCCTTTGCAATAAACCGCCTGTGTTCCCAGATCTGCTTATAGAGATCTCCTGACTGAGCAGTAACCTACATCACCAAGCAGCAATGCAAAGACATGGCTCAGCAGCTCCGCTGGACAGAAGAGCAGTGTAGCAGGGTGCTCAGACTCTGGCAATCTGCTCAGGAAGACCAGAAAAGGAAGCTCCTGCAAAAACTGATGGGAAACAATACACACCTGAATTTTTCAAGCAAGCTTGGTGGGCTGGCTTAGCAGAATAGCAGCCTGAGTAAGTGACATGGCCACAAGCATCTGCTCTAGGCCACACGTTGCTGGGCCAGGCAGCCGAGGGCTTCAAGGGCTCATACTTGAAGGCCTGTGAAGACCCAGGGGCCGCTGCTGGGACAGTAAATGCAGCCATGCATTCATAAGCCAGGTTCCTCAGGAGGCTGTGTGGTCGCCAGCCAAAGCACAGCAGTGAAGGGACAGGATCTTCCCCGACACCCTCCTGCCATGCAGGACACTGCTGACCTTGCTGCCAGCTGCAGTCCCAGCAGCTGGGTTCCTTGCTTTGTGTCCTTCCACGGTGGACAGAGGCTGTACCTTTGGGCTCGAAGCATACGCAACAGGCCCTGTGTTCCTGGTATTTCAGTTGGTGGCCTGTCTTGTGGCTAGGGCATCGAGGTCGTGGCCTCCCCCTCATCCTGCAGTCCAGCTGCAGCTTTTCCTTGATCAGAGCGCAGGGGGACTTTGAGAGGAGAGCCTTTGAGAACAGGCAGAAATGCTGAGGAGAGAGGAGCCAGGAAACAGGCAGCCATCAGAGCAGGGAAGAAAGGTGGCATCTCCTTTCCTTCCACCTGCTGAGCCTCCTTCTACGTTTCTGGTTAGGCCGGGGTTGCTGGAGGGCACAAAGCCACTAACTGTGCACTCTTCAGGTGCGGGGTTGTGGGAGGGATGAAGCTTCCATTTTTTTATTTGGGGAGCTTGGCTGGGACTTCATCTGGAAGTGTCTTCCTCCCTCATCAGGAGAGAAATCTTGAACGACAGCGTTTGGAGGCGCAGGAGCAGCTGGTACAACGGGAAAACTTCCTGGCAGAGGTACAGAGGGAACAGGAGGAAAGGCTGCTTGAGATGAAGCAGGAATTTGCCGTCATGCAACCCGAACAAGAAAAGATACGAAGCAGAGCCAATCAAGAGGCAAAGAGTGGGAGAAGAGAGTTTGTGTGGTTTTGGACTGCTCTGGGCTCCATACGGGCGCTGCTTGTCTGGACCCAGTCTGTCTGGGTGGGATTGAGTCTTAGGTGGCCCTTGGTAAACACAAGAGCGAGAGCAAAATGCTTTTTGGAAAGCGTGAGCACATCAGTCTTGGTGGCCACATGGTGTGTGGGAAGTTTAAACTGGTCTTCTCTTTGTTTCTGTGCAGGTCCTGGAGGAAGAGCAGCGTCAGAAGGCTGCTGTATTGGACAGGCTGTGCCAGGTGCAGGAAAAGCTGAACCAAAGCCGGCAGCAGCTAAAGCAGCTGAGGCAGCAGCTGAAAGAGCAGAGAGAGAATGGGCAGGTGAGCCTGAGTAGCCAGGTACCAGAGGGAAGGGCAGTAACGGGGCCATGAGCTGTAGATCTCAGGAAGGGGGAGGCAAGGACTACTGCAGGCCCTGGAAGCACAGAGCCTGGCAGGCTGCAGAGGTGAGCACCAGAAGAAGGGTTAGGATGGAAGGCTTAGAGCTGGGTAGAGAAGCAGAAGGAAGTGGCTGAATGGAAGTGCTTTTGAGACTGCAAAAGGAGAAACGTGAGCGTGATGGCAGGTGCTGGTAAGATTTTTCTTGACAGAATATCAAGGACAAGCTGCAGGCAGAGCTGGAGGAAGCTCAGAGGAAGATGAAGGCACTGGAGAGGAGGCACAGAGAAGAAACGGAAGCAATGCAAGAGATCCAGCTGCAGTACAGGCTGGCTGGGCAGCAGCATGTGAGTGAAAGAGCAGTAGCCCCTGCGGTCATGCAACAAGTGGTCTCTCCCCTTATTGCCTTTCCCCTGCAGAGCAGCAGGTGGATGGGGGCAATGCCTCTGACTGCCATGCTATTGTGGTCTCCATCTCAGCTGGTCAGAAGGACACTTACTGGTCCACTGAATCTCAGCTGCTGGGCTGGTGGGCTAGGCAATCCTCTGAATGTACTTCTGCTGGCCTCTTAGTGCTCGCTTTGTTTTCTGAGGGGTTTGTTCAGGTGAACATGGTGACCCACACAGATTCTGAACGAGTTGTCCCTGTCCCTGCAGTCCTCAGGACGGGGTGAAATTTCAAGTTGTTCTTTCCCTCTCACAGTCTCTGATACAGCTGGCTGTGACAAGCTGTAGTCTCTGCCTGCTTTGTGGGGTTGGACTTGAGGTGGAAGAGTTGAGAGCTCAGCTTGCAGCCTAACACAAGTGGTGTTGTTAAGGGCTTGCCTTTGAATTGCGGTGTCTGGGGCATCTCTGACAGCCACCTTGCTGACACAAATGAATTTCTTGTTCCAGATGGAGCCGGGCTGTGCCATTGAGCAGCAGCATCCTCCAAAGAAGCCTCCACTCCACAGCCTGAAAACTCGAGCAGCTTGCCCAGCTCATGCCAGCAGGCAGAGCAGCTGCACCTGGAGAGAGAGAAGCAGCACCTGCTGCTGCTGAGTACGTGCTGTGCATTCCTTGTCCAGTTGAGCAGGGTATTGTGTGTGTGCCTCAGCAGGAGCTGTAGCACCCGTTCCTCATCACTTTGGTGTCAGAGAGACATTTTGGACTCCCTGCAGAAGCCGTTGTTGTGCTTGGAGGCAGCGAGGGAGCACTTGGGCCGTTGCTTTTGCCTTTGAAGGCAGCTGGGAGTGGGTGGGCTTTGCCTGAGCTTCCCTCTACAGTGAAAGCAGGGATTGTTTCCCGAGCAGCAGAAGGCTGCGACCTAGCAAATGACCCAGTGAAGGTGTGTGTTCTAGTGTGGCCAAATTGATCAGAGTAGTTAAGGCTTCCTAGATTCCCTTTAGGCTCGTGGCTTGTTACCAGTCATTGGAGACAAAATACTTCAGAGAAATTGATTGGCCCTGGGGCTGGTTTCCTCCTGGTGCTGTTTTTATGACCTCTATTACTTCTACTATTACTTCTACAGTTCATTTTGATAAGAATTCTACATCTTGGTTAACCCGAGGTGCTTGAAGAGAACATCAGGTGACAGCAGAAATAAGAGAGGAAGAGGTCTTTTCAGTACACCCCAGAAGTTAAAAAATGGTATTTTTGGAACAATCCCTAGGAATCAGAGAGAATGAGGTGTTTTCAAAGAGCACCAAAAGAAGAAAAACAGGATCCTTTTTTTACAATCCCTGTTTGATATTTTAGTTGTATGCTTAGGAAGAGACACATCTGTGTGGCACAGTCAGATAAAACTGCCCTGCAGGCAACTGTCAGGAGCAAGGCTGCAGCCCCTCTGCTGCATATTCCTCCGGTACCGGGCACTTTGGCACGGCTAATGCCCAGCTGGTAAATTCTCTTGGAATGCTGAGCATTGGCCTCAATCCTTGCACAGATCATACTCTAGGAAAGCACACCTGGGCCTTGGTGATTCTGCAGTGCAACCAACCGAGCTGCTTCTTGCACATAACAGCTGCCAGTGCAGTGCTGTCAGAGAATAACCAGTCGGGTACAGAACAGAGCCCAGTTTACTCAGGGTCTGCCACCAACTGTTGGGACAAAAGGTGGACTGATCTACGCCTCCGTGGTTGTGAACTCAAAGCCAATAATGGTCTGTCTTGCGTGGGGTCAACAGCTTGTAATGGGGCTCGGTGTGGCTCTGGCTTCTTTGCAGTGGTTGCCCGTGCCCATTCGTGGGCTTTCCCAAGGTTTTTGT
>NW_008236932.1:7009767-7017266 GCF_000691975.1 Corvus brachyrhynchos | reverse complement strand
CTGGTGTGTCTGCAGAGGCTGGAGCCTTCCTTAGCTGTGAGATTTCAGCTGCCGTCCCGTTGCTGCAGCTTTGCCTGGACTCCTGAAAGGATCAGCATCTTGTTTGGGCAGCTGTCTGTGTCACAGCAGCACCTGAGGAGCGGCGCTGTCCCTGTCACCCGGCTTGGCTGTGCCGATTTGGGAAGATGGGGCATGTGGGCGGTGTTCGAGAGGCGGAGTCCAGTGCTAGTGACTGCTGCGCCTCAGGTTGAAGACAAGCAGTGTAGTTCTTCACTAAATGGAGCATGGGCAAAGTCGTCTTCAGAACTTAGCCTGGTCATAAATGAGGAGGGTCCTAATTCTTACAGCCACTGGTTTTGGTTACAGCATGAGCTGCTGTTCTCTAAAAATGTCAAGGCATTCTTTGGGCAAACTGCTGAGAGGTAGAGAAGATCCCCTCCTCTCCTGGAATTCACTTTGCAATATTCTTTCTGCTCTGCAAAAAGCAGCTGTTCACAAAAATTCATCCCAGATCCCAGGGTGCATTTAATGTGTGGAAGTAGGAAACCGTTTGTTGAATCTCGCAAGAGAGTGTTTATTCCCAAGAAAAGGAAGGGTCATGATTTGTCAGCTCTCCTTCCTGTCTGTAGATGAGAACTGCTTGCCTTGGTGCCTGTTCTTTTCTGGTGTCTGTGTGCTCTGATGCTTTCTCCATGGGCTCAGTTTCCTCTCGAGGTAACCCTTCAAAGGAGTGTGGAGAATCAGACTCTGTGCAGGCCACGTGTGCTAGAGAGCTGCCTGTCTTGCTGGGGCTGCTGTTGTTGTTGTTCTTGTTGGTGTTGTTGTTACCCGACTGAACAAAAATTGCTCAGAGCCCCAGAGAGTGGAGCTGAGTTTCAGATGTCCTGGAAGTGAGCATCTCTGTTTTGAAGTTTGCTTCTCGCATTTTGTTTCTTTCAGGGCGTGTTGTGAGCGTGGGAGATCCAGAAAGGAAATACACTGGATGGGAACGTATTGGCAGTGGGTGAGTGCAGCCACGCTTACTTCTCCAGAACCGCAGGCCAGGTATTTTGCTGGCATAATATCAAGTGGGAAGTCAGGCAAGCTGCAAGTATCTTCAGACGCTGGCTTTAGATTGTCCCTGTCTCAGTAGCGATCACAAGGCGTCACCAAAGATAACTGGATGCTGACAATGCCTTGCCTGCCTCAAGGAGCAGGACCTGGAAGCCCTCCTGTCCCTCAAGCGTTTGGCACCAGTTTGCTTCTTTTCCTAGGAGACGTGGTTTTGTATGATTCAAAGTAATATGGCCACAGCCACAAAGGAAGGAACAATGGAGAGAGTGGCTTCCCACCTGATAGCTGTCAGATAACAGCTCTCAGTAGCTTTTCTTCCCAATATTTTGCTGAAAACAATATTCAGTGGTCAGGACAATAAGAAAGGCTGCCTGAGTGGTGTGTCCTGAGTTTGGCAGATAGAATCAAAGGACAGGGGTGAGAAGGCCCGACAGGACTGTGTGTTTCATTGCCTGGAAAGACACGACACACGCAGGGACACAAAAAGGAAAAGGCAAAGAAAACCCCCACGTACACTATCTAGTGTGTACATTTGAGATTTCTAGCAGCCCTTTTTCTTCCTGTTGGACCCAGCTTTTCTCTTGGACACGCTGCACGGCAGAGGGCTGCTGGGCTGCTGCACTATTGGCTGAAGAGCAGATGAACCCCAGTGCTTTAGAGACACTCCAGGCAGCAGAGAGCCCCTGCCTGGGCTGCCTTTCGCTGCTCAGCACTGAGCAGCTTCTCTGTTCTTGCCGCTGTTCTGTTTCTAGGGGTTTTGGAACTGTTTATAAGGCCTTCAATGCTGCCACAGGACGAGCGGTAAGTGCCAACAGCCCGTGCAGATTTTGCAGCTCTTGAGTGCTTTCCCTTGTGACGTGATCTGTGGCCAGAGCTTTGGCCCGCCTGCCTTTGCCGCAGCCTGCCCAGAGGAAGGCTGCAGAATGCATTTTGGACAGACTTTGTCCTTGCTACCTACCTGAATGAATGCAAGGATGGCAGTGGTGTCTTTCAGAGAAGGACACGCTAGCTTGGACTTACTGGATACGTAAGCATAGATTAGCTCATGGCAAGAGCCGTCCTTCAGGCCCAACTTCTCTTAAGCCCAGGTTCAGACACACATAGGATTTCCCATTTTTTTTCATCATGTGGTTCAGTTTGAAAACATAATGCAAGATCTAATGAAGGAGACATCTTGTCTGGAGTGCAGTTTTGCGTTTCAGCCCTAGGGATCCTGCTTCCCACTGACACAAACACACACACACACACACACACTGACCAGTGAGGAGAAGTTTACAAAGAGCCAAGTTCTCTCCTTAAATAATGCAGCCTTGTGTCCTGTGTTGGTGACATTCCGCTACAGAGACGCTGTTTGTAATGAGCAGACATGGTGGTGTCTTAGAGAATCCCACTGCTCTTTGGGACTAAAAGTTCAGAGTCCTGCATTCTCGTTTCTGGCTTTCAGCAAATACAACTCAATCTTCCTGCTAGTTCCTTATCCACCTGCAGTGCTGCACTCAGGAACCGCAGTTGGAGGGAGGTCTACAAGGCGTCCGAAAGCCCGAAGCCCTGCTTATAACCTGGGGCGTATCCATAGTGTGCCACACTAAACCCAGGAAATAAACCATGTTCAAGAATGTTCTTCAGAGATGCAAAATCCAAACTGAAGAAGTTAGCATGTGCTAGGACTGTAACTTTATTTTGAGGTGCCTTGGAGCTGTTTTTTGGACAGCATTTTCTCCGTAATGTATGTGTGTGTTTACTTTGACGTGCATTTAAGAATGGCAGCAGTTTTGGAATCACTGGTCAAAGCCCCTAGAAATGCTAACGTATTTCCAGCAGTCTGGATTTATTTTCACAGGAGCAAAATTGCTTTTGGCTTGCAAAACGTGTGCAAACGATGGCAGCGGTGAAAAAAAGGGCCGTTTGAGAAGTCTGTGTGTGCAGAGAATGTTGTCAGCGCTTTGTGGTTGATGGTTTAGAGTCCCTTTTTACCGAGGTGACAGAGCATCCTAGCCCGCGAGCGCACGCAGAAAGAGGCTCTTGTAATGCCTGTTACTAATGGCTTTCAACGTCATTGTAGGTGGCTGTAAAGCAGATTGATCTGCAGAAACAGGGCTGCAAGGAAGTGTTTAAAGAAGTCCTGGTCACAAGGGAAATGAAGCACCCCAATATTGTCACCTACCTAGAAAGGCAAGTAGTCTTGGTATTTTCTTCTGGGAATGTTTGTTTCCATACTTGCAAGGCAAAGGCTTAAAAGCTGTTTACTCACTGGCAGAAAATTGATCTTTCTATTGATTTCAATCCACTCCTGTACCATGCATGGCAGGAGATTGCATTTTGTCTGCGTTAATGGTTCCTGGCATAGATAGCTTGAAGGTTGTTCGGAGAACAATCTGGCTCTCTTACTAAGCCAGCAGCCTGTACGTTCACCCGCTGCATGCTGTTTTGTGGTTTTGGAGCTTGATTTTTGCCGAGTGTCAGAGAAGAAGTGCTGAGAAAGCACCACAGAAATTACTTCCCTTGCGCTGTTCCCACTATTTTCCATTGCCTTGCATGCCAAAAGACTAGGCTAGGAGACACATAATTTGGCAGGTTTGAAATTGTTTTTCCTGTTTGTGACTGTCCTTTATGCAAGGTTTTCCAAAGGGTGTCTGCAGTGCTGCACACCCTCCTGCCCTGGATAAAAGTTGTGAAAACTGTGTCTCCTTCTTCCTGGAGGTAATGGTGCAATTTGTGTATGAAGATGATGAAGCAGTTGCTGAGATGTGTCCGGTTCCAGATTTATCTTTGCCATCACAAAACTGCCTTTTTCCCCTGCTTGCCAACCTAAGCCATCTCCTTTTCCGCAGATGTGCCTTCCCCATCAGACCGCAAGCACTGGACAGCCTAGGTGAAGTGTGTCTTCATTTTATTCTGTCTTCATTTACAAGTGACCTGGAAACAAAACTCAACTGTAGTCTTTCCTTCCGTGAGGCAATTTAACTATGCACATTCAGCTCCACGCTGTTGTGTTCATCTTCCAGCTACCTTGTCAGTGAGGATCTCTGGCTGGTGTTGGGTCTCTCCACATGGGTGGAGGCTCTTTAGCTGAGGTGGTCAGCAAGAAAAGGATGGCTGTAGGACACATAGCAACTGTCTGTCAGGAGGTGAGGGATGCTGCTTGTGCTTGGGGTGGCTTGGACAGGCTCATCCCTTGAAACTGGTGCTAAGCGAGTGATTCCATGTTCAGAGCTTTCTTTCTGTGTTGCTCTTATGCTTCAGAGAAGAAAGACTGAGAAGACTGAGCTGCCTGCCAGTCTCCTTGCCCTTACTAGAGTCTGTTCTTTACTCTTACCTACCATTGTTGAACTCTTTCTTTATTTTCTCTGCTCCGCTTTGCCTCTCTACGCCTTTGCCCAGAACCCTTCTGCACTGCCTTCTTAGCCTGCAAGTGCAAAGGTGCTGGTGTGTCCGAGTTTTAAACCAACAGCAAAGCCAAAGAGAGATTCATCTCTCACAGGTCTCAGCTTTAAAGGATGGCATGGCACCCACCATGGTGCTTGCTGCAGAAAACTGACAAATGAGCTACTTCCAAGTCTGCTGTCCAGGCAGCCATATAACCCTTGTCCTCTGGTCTCCTGCCCGACAGTGATCCACTCAGTACTGAAGGCAGGGTCTTTTTCTCTTTTGGCAAACTTTTGTTTGTCCTCGAGGACGTGGAGAGCACATGCGCTGCAGCAGCGGGCATTCCAACTAGGTTTGCGGGCGCCTTGATCAACAACTGGTGTTTCCCCCTCAAAGACTAATACGCCTTCCCCTGGAAAGACGCTGCTCTCCTAGTGTTGCAGCAGCAAGCTGTTCCTCTTGCCAGCACTCACTGCTCCTCTGAGATCTGTGAATCTTCAGGAGCACTTTCCTTTTGTGCGTGATGAAATCAGATCAGGCTAACTTTTGGCCTCCTGTTTCTTTTTTCTCTCTCAGTACCTGCAAGGACTGGCTTTCCTTCATGCCAGCCAGGTGGTCCACAGAGACATCAAAAGCAACAACATCCTTCTGGGCCGGAATGGCGCTGTCAAGTTGGGTGGGTATTCTTGGTCAGGCGCAGTGCTCCGGGGAGGCAGTGTGGGGCTGCTTTGGAGTGGCTGCCGGGTGCCTGGCAGTGGTGCTCATCAGAGTGCACGGACCACTCCTGCAAGCTCAGAGCACAGCTGCAAGGTGCTGAGAGGTCTCTAGAGAGGAGCAGGGTATCAAGAGTAGCTTTGCTTTGTGAGTGTTCCTTCCAGAGGGAGGCAGTTACAGTGTAAACCTTCAGGTGAAGGAGGAAAAGCCACGGTGTGAGTCGTGGGGGGTTTGTTAGGTGGACAATTCCCAATTTCTTTGGCTGCAGCTCTGAGGAAAGAGAGCACAGCCACTTTTCCAGCTAGATTCAGCACTGCATTCTGAGACTTAGAGGGAGGGACTCTTTTCCTTGGTTTCCTTCTTGAAGCAGTGTTTGTTTTTCTCCTCAGCTGATTTTGGCCTCTGTGCTGCACTCACCTCTGAGCAGAGTAAATGGAGGACGAAGGTCGGGACTGTTCACCCGAGGTTTTGCGAGGAGAGCCATATGGCCCCAAAGTGGACACTTGGTCCCTTGGCATCGCGGGAATAGAAATGGAAAAAGGAGAGCCTCCTTATATTTGGGAAACCTGTGCCAGGGTAAGGTACAAATACACTCGGGTACCAGTGTCCTTCTGGTCTGTCTCCGCTAGACAAAATCCCATTCCCACAGCTCGAACCGGTTCCACCAAGGCCCACTTCTAAAAATGTCCCTGGGGCGCACATAAGCTTTTAAGGCAAGACCTGTTGGGTGTTGGAATAGCTGGGGCTGCACTGGGGCCTTTTTACTTTTGGTAGAGAAGGCTCATCTCTAACCTTCTGCTAGGCAAGAAATTGCCGCTGCAGACTGGAGCTTAAACTATGGGGTCTAGGTGAGCAGTTAAGGATATGGAAGAATCAGGTAGAGTCTCGTGTTTCCTTTTTTTTCTTCAGGCCAAATATCTGATAGGCACGCAAGGGACACCAGATCTGCACAAGCTGCGGCTACACTCTGGCTCGTGCGACTTTCTGGGCTGCTGCCTGCAGATGGATGTGGACATGCGAGGCTCTGCCGAGGAACTCCTGCAGGTACAATGCAAAGCAGCTGCAGGCAGAGCAGCCGTTCCCTGTCAGGGTTTGCTCCTCGGTATCAGATGGGCCCCCCCTTTTAATCTCTGTGCTGGGTGCTTTTCACGTGAAAACAAAGTAGGATCCAAGACTGGCTGAGGTTAGAAGGGACTTCTGAAGGTCATCTAGTCCAAACCCCCTGCCACTGGCAAAGACATCTTCAAGTCAATCAGGTTGCTCAGAGCCCCATCCAACCTGAGCTTGAATGTTGCCAGGGGCGGGGCACCTCCCAGCTCTCTGGGCAACCTGTGCCAGTGTTTCAGCACTCCCCTCGTAAACAGCTTCTTCCTTAGAGCCAATCTGAACCAATTCATTCCCCCTTGTCCTCTTGCAATTGGCCCTGCAAAAAGGTATGTCCCCATCTTTCTATAAGCCCCTTCAAATACTGAAAGGTCTCATCAGGGCTTGCCTTTCTCCAGGCTAAACAAGCCCAATTCTCAGCCGTTCCCCCGAGGCGAGCTCGCAGCTTCTGCTCATTGCTGTGGCCCTCTTTTGCTCTTGGGTGGTGTATTCAGGTTTACCTGGGAGCAAAGGAACTGAAGCAATGTTGCAATGCTGGGGACGGAGGCCTGCAATGGGGCTTGAGAACACAATGAAAGCAGTCCCTGCCAAGCGGTTCTAGACTGGTCTTTGGAAAGGCGGGGGCTGTGGGGGGCTGACTGTGAGCATCTGAGGGCACCAAGCTTGTCCCTCCTGCCCCACGCTTAGAGGTTTCTGCCCACCAAACAGGGCCAGCTGAGCAGGATTGGTGCCAGCCCCATTTGCTGCCTTTTTATTATGAATCCCCAGTACCTTTTTAACTGTGCCATTTCATCTGGCTCATTAGGGCCCCACTCTGGATCCTGAAGAGGAAGTACCTTTTTAACATCCTCCTGTGTTATCCTGCAATCATCTTCAGCCATATTCACAGGTGTCTTTATAACTAATTGCTTTTCTGATTCAGGTAGAGCATCAAGCAGTAACTGGGTATCAGCCCAATAAGGATTGTGTCCCTGTGTTGCAGTGGGGATCCTGCAACATGCATATATCAAACCAGGAGTCCCGTGGAAAGGAAATATATATGGACAGACAGATTCTTGCTAGATGTTTCAGAGATGCCGGGCCTGTGCTCAGGAACTCTGCAGTCACGGGACCCGAGGGTCCTTGGCCACACTGGGGAACACAAACCAACCAATGGCAACGAGGCGGAGCAGGGGCAGGGAAACCCCGTGTCTGTGCCCTCAGGGCCCCTCTCCCAGGGCTACACAGCGGGGGAGGGACCCCAACACCTCACCCGTTTTATT
>NW_008236932.1:6989608-7008950 GCF_000691975.1 Corvus brachyrhynchos | reverse complement strand
CCCCCCCGACACTGCGGCTCGCGTGGCTCCGCCCGCGCGCGGGAACTGCCTCACTGCTGCTCGCAGAGCGCTCGGTGCACGTGGCCTGGGCCGCACGGTCCCTGCGCCAGGCTTCCCTTCGCCAAGACACAGCTGACATTGCTCAACTGTCTCGGTAATTAAATAATATTCACGAAAATATTCTTCCATCGGCATATATTTTGACTCCAGTATTAACTGTGTCCAAACGGTTTTCCAAAAGCCCTTGGTAATAATTAAATCCCAAGAAACATAGAAAAAGTTCTTAAACAACCATGCCAGGAAGTGTTTCAGTTCTTTTTGAGCTTGAATCAAGCTAAAATTTACAAATCGTTGTTCAAGAATCATTTTAAGTTTAAGATAAATGTCCATATGCGGCTCTGAGAGCCAAGAGTCTTCCCACGGTTCCTCCATAGTTTAGATACGGAATAGCAAAGCAAAACCAAGAAGAGGAATCCAAAGTTTCCAGGGTTTACTCACACAAATCAGTCGCTTAGGGATCGGGGATCGTTCTGCTCACAATTCTCCACCATTATGTTGCAGTGGGGATCCTGCAACATGCATATATCAAACCAGGAGTCCCGTGGAAAGGAAATATATATTGACAGACAGATTCTTGCTAGATGTTTCAGAGATGTTTATTTCTCCAGCCGCATGACCGGAGCTCTGCTGAGGAACTGTTCCAGTCACGGGACCAAGGGTCCTTCTGCCCGCGCAGGGAACACAAACCAACCGATGGGAACGAGGCTGAGCAGGGACAGGGAAACCCCGTGTCTGTGCCCTCAGGGCCCCTCTCCCAGGGCTACACAGCGGGGGAGGGACCCCAACATCCCTGCTCCCGGCTTGCTGCTGAAAACCTGTATGTCCAGTGGTCCTGAGAACAACACATGGGATCAATATTTTTCAGAGCTCTTGGGAGTCTCTTGAGGAATGGCTTATGCCCCACATCTCATTTGGACGCTCAAATAGCCCATGTCTGTAGAGAAGAGGAACTTGAATAAGTCTCTTGAGTTTCCTGAGAGGAACAAATCCTTTGGACAGCAAGCAGCAATCCTGCAGTGCTGCCGGGACAAAAATCCCAGCAAGTGCTGACACCTTGAAGAATGGACTAGTGCAGTTATGGGCCGTGTTTGCCTGTGCCACCAGTGTCCTGGTCATGAAGGCAGATGTGCTGATGGTGCCCCCAGTCCTATGTCTGTGCATTTCTGGGAGCTAGAGGAATCCAGCTTGACCCCGTTAGGAACTCAGTTTGGAAAAGAATGGTTCCTCGTTTTATTGTGCCTTTTAATTTGGTCTGTTTGGTTTCTTTTTACCTTTGGGCAGCATCCATTTCTCAGATCAGCGGAGCCTCTGCTCAGCCTCTTCTGAAAGCCTGACTGCTGTCATCCCTGCAGCAAAGTACTGCAGGAAGCAGAGGAGATGACAAGGACCACCTTCAGCACTTTGAGAGGAGAGCCTCTGAGAAGAGGCAGAAATGCTGAGGAGAGAGGGGCCAGGAAACAGGCAGCCATCAGAACAGGGAAGAAAGGTGGCATCTCCTTTCCTTCCACCTGCTGAGCCTCCTTCTACGTTTCTGGTTAGGCCAGGGTTGCTGGAGGGCACAAAGCCACTAACTGTGCACTCTTCAGGTGGGGGTTTGTGCAAGGCATGAAGCCTCCACTGTTTATTTGGGAAGCTTGGCTGGGACTTTATGTTTTCTTCCACTCATCAGGCAAGTGAGCTGGAGGGGCAGCGTTGGGAGGTGCAGTGGCTGCTGGCGCAACGGGAAAACTTCTGGCAGAGGTAGCGAGGGAGCAGGATGCAAAGTCCCTCCTATGGGTGTTCTGGTGTGCTTTGGAATTGGGAACGGTCTCCTTCCTTTACCAACTCCAATCCACACTGCCTTTGGAATACTGCCCACTGGCCACTTTTTGCCCAGCTGTGGGCTTCTGCATGAGGAAGAAAGTGCAATTGCCTTTTCAGCCAAAACCCAAGAGCAGAAGAGCAGGACAGCCAAACCATCCTGTGGAGATACAGGCTTTCAGCTGTGCACATGGAGGCTTTTGGTTCCTGCCCGGTGCAGCCAGCACGTCTCCTCCGGGACTGCTCCCACTTCCCAGGTGGCCATGGGTAATAGGTACGAGGCTCTGCAAGCAGAACCAAAGAAGGTAGGCACGTCTGCTGGCAGTCTAGGAGAGAGGACAGCAAGCAGTCTGGGAGTGTTACAGGAGTTATTCTAGTTTAGGCAGTTTGATTCGTTCTAATTGGGGTTGTACGGGTGTTAGGTAGGGTGGTTGAATGTTGTGATTTGGGTTGTATGGAGTTGTGCGGTTTGGAGTGTTGAATGGAGTTGGAAGCCCTTTCATTTAAAAGGACTGCAGTTGATATAAAGAGGCCAGGAGGTGGTGATATAGAGTATGGAAGGTCCCTAAGCCCCATCGGGATGACATCAGCCTTGAGAGAAGAGGGAGCTGCACCCACCAATCACCAGCCTCCCTCCAAGCCAGAGCTCGCACCAATCACTCGACGCACTGTGAGGGGAGAGGGAGAGACCTAGGGGCGACCCAATCATCTCCTGAGAAGCAGGAAATCTAAGCCAGTGAACTAAGTTGCTAAGCAGCAACCCTGTGGACTAACCAATTAGAAAGACTGAAAGAGAGCATAAAAGGCAGTGTTCCCCTGAGAACACGTCCTCCTGTGCCTTTGAGGCTCTCACAGGGAAGCTCTCCTGTAACTGGAGCCTGCCACAGCGAGGTCCTCCCACCTCTGGGTGAGGAGGAGAGGGCTACTCCCCCTCCTGGTTCTTCCACCTGGTCTTTTTTTTTGTTCTCTTTTCTTTTAATAAATTACCAGTTAATCATCTCTGTGGAGAACTGGCCCTCATTTATTACAGGAGGTCCCTGGACTGTGTGGCAGAGAACTTCCTGACACAGCTGGTGAGGGAGGCAATGAGGGAAAGCACCCTCTGCACCTGCTCTTTGTCAACAGAGGAAGACTGGTGGGTGACACCACGCTTGGGGGCCGTCTGGGGCTCAGCAATCATGAAAAATCTCTGTGCTTGGCTGGGTTTGTCCCTGTTTGTGTGCCTTCTGTTGTCCCTGTGCTCGGCGGCTGCTGCCCAGGCCTGTGTAGCTGGCACAGCTGAAGTGGGGGAGAGCCCCATGTGTCTGCCCTTTGAGGTGGCTGCTCACGGCAGCCTTTTCAATCTGGAAGCTCAGTCTGGAGAGCGAGTTCCCCCACGTGCTTGGTCCCGGAGGCCAGGGCCTGTCATCTGCAGTCCCAGGTGGCACTGAGGGCTGCCTGGTGCCTCAGGCTGGTGTGACCCTACTGCAAACAACAGGAGACAGTGGCAGGTGGTTGTTTCCAAAGTCATGTCCTTCAGGGGCGGTGTGCCGTGTGCGTCCTTTGTCCAGCCCAGCCCCAGACTTAGGGATCCGATGCAGGCGCTGCTGCTGCTGCCACTGAAGTCAGCGAGGATTTGGTGGTTGCCTTCCATCCCAGCAGTCGTGGTCACTCATGAAGCCGGGTGCTGACGGAGCCCTGCAGATCTCTGGGCGGCATGGCTGCGAGGGAGCTGCCCCTTGTTGTTATCCTCCATCAGGGAAAGCTGTGCCAGCCAGGCGTGTGTCAAGCCAGCAAACAGGGAGTGCGCGAGTCTCTTCCATCTGTGTCTGCTGAGAGTTTTGACCTTTGAGATCAAGTGGCACAAAGCCAATTGCTTTTGGTGCTTCTGTGTATCTCTGTGTTAGGCAATGCTGCTAAATCAGCCTGTAGCACAGCAGCAGGGAAAAAAGCCTCTCAGCTCTGCAGGTGCAATAAGCTGCCATTGATCCTGAGCAGTATCTTTTTACAAAGGAGGCAAAAACTGGTTAAAAAGTGAGATAACAGAATAATGGTTCCAAACATTGGAACAATTGTGGTTTCTCTGTTTTTCTAAGCTTACCTTCCCATAGCCTGTCCACCTGGTACGTCCCTCATAGCTCCCATTTTTGATGGGGCTGGCCTGTTTTGCATTAATGGTTTCCTCTCACCGCCATCTACTAAGTTCTAAGTTCCGCATGCTGTTCAAACTGTTTTTTCTTGCTTTCTTTACATCCATTATGGCCAGTTCCCTACAGCTCACCGATGTGTCCAGGGAAGAAATGTAGAAAATTATTATGTGCCACTATATTAAAGGAATATAAGAAGAATATTTATAAGGAGACTTAATTGTCTTTCAGGTAAATTTACATTGAGACTTAAGCACTTTAAATGCAGACAGTATTAAGAGCTATTGAGTTGGTGAATGACTCTCTGATGCTTTAATTATGTGACATAATGGTCAATGTAAAAATTTGCCACAGGAGAGCTTCACATCAAGTAGCAGAATAGTCAGTTGTGTCTGCCTGTTAGAAATATATGAGAGTATGAGACAAGGACCTCTTTGTACCTGTGAAAAATTCTGTACAGAAAGTGGAGCAGTTCCAGCAGATGTTTTTAGCCAGCTTTGCCTGGAAGTCTAGAAAACACCCTTGGAGGTACATTCTTATTCATCTCACTGACTGGTAGGAATGTAGTTCAACTGCAAAATGCAATGCCTATGCTTCAAAAACCACTGGCAAAGTAGTCTCTTGAAAAAATATATTGGAATTTGTTTCTCCTTTTTTTTGTTTTTTTTTTTTGGAGCTGTCCCTTGGTCCAGTGAATCTGTGTGCTCTTTGTAAATGTGAAAGAAGAGATCGGACCCTGGGTTCTAAGGCAGAGTCTGTTTATTTCAGTTTGAGCTGGGTGCCACCTGAGAGGGACCCTGACCAAAGAAATCCCTGGGTCTTTATACCCTTACAGTCTGTGCACCCGACTTTCACGCACTCGTCATGTGCCCTGCACATGCCTCTTAGTCCTACAGTGATTTATGGTCTGGGGTCTGCTAACACCTCATTGGATTCTCCATGTTCATGTGCCATTAACTGCTCTTATCTTCCAGCTTGGGGCAGTCTTGGGCCCCTCCAGGGTCTCAGGCCTTATCTGAAGATAATCAGTCTTTCTCCGTTTCCTCCCCTGCTTAGCCATTATGCTAACAGAGTTCATTTAAAGTTCACCTACACTAAGTTTTGAGCAGGGCCCTCTCATGCTAAGCTGAAAGCAAGTTACAATTAAACTTAAACCTACACAATTAATTTCTAATATTCTATAAGTAAACTTATTTAAATCCCCAACAATAAACTCCTAGTTTACATCTAGCACCTGGTTTACAGTGCAAGTTCTGCCTATCTCAAGGCCACACAAGTCATCTCAGCACCCTTGTTTGTTGGCTTAATCCCTTTTAATAGGTTCTTGGTGCTTCTATTTGAGTCAGTCCGGTGTATGTCATTAATGTTACTCTATACTCTGCTGTGATACCCCCACATTGTAACCAATCACATACCCATCCACAAAGTAAGAATCAGAAGGGGAAATCTTGTACTCTCTCAAGAATCTTTCTCCAAGTCTTAGGGGATGACTTGATGCACCCAACTGGAAAGTCACTGTGGTCTGATGGACAGTTACAAGCTGGTAAGTCAAGGGGAAGAGGGGAGCATGTGTGCAAAACATGAAGTTGGCTGATATGTGAAATTTGGATAGGGTAAATTCACCAAATCCCTTGTACCCAGCTTGACACCAGAAGTTCAAGCCAATCCTGCCTCTGTACATCTTACCTAAGGACTAGGGACCTTTCTGGCGGGTCAAAATATCGCTGTTTTGAAGCATTTGACTATGATATTTTTAAGAGGTCATACCACACTACAGACTGAATGAGAGGGTGAAGTGAACAAAAGTAAGTAAGCCCTGCTTGTATATAATAGGTAGTAATTTATAATTATGCAGTGAAATTATTAAATTAAATACAAATTGAATAAGTCTCATGTATATCCAGGCGGGTTGTAAAAATGTGGTTTACAATGCATAGTATGCTCCTCAAACCTACACTTCATGATAATTGCTGTATGGCTGCCTCTGATAGCATTAAACACTTCAAAATATATGTATATTTTGCATATGGGCAAAAACTGACCATCATACCAGGCAACGAAAGAGCAATAGCATGCCTTATATCTTACAAGTGTCAACAAAACTTTTGACTAGATTATTTCTACTAGCTGACTTTTGCATTCAAATAGGAGTCTGTCTTAATTATCCTAGTTAAGCACACTGGATTACAACTTCCATTGTTGCAACTGCCTAGCATTTTTGTTTCAGACACAATGAAATGTACATGGAATACTACAATAAGTTACCACTTTTCTATGAGTAGCTCTTGGAAAATATAAAAAAAATCTAAGATGGCAATACCTAATGCATTACAATATGTATGTAGACATTATATCTACATGATTAGGAAAAAAGAAAACCCTGCATATGAAACAACAGATTTCATTACTGCAGTCTATACCTGCTTTGGACAGTATATACACTTCTACAGCCTGTGAAGGCAGAGGTTACTGTGTGATATTCACACACATAACTGTGGTAAAACAGTATTGCTGTATTATATATAGTTAGAACTAGACACAGTTCTACACAGCACATCACATTTTGGGCTCCAGGAGATTGAATTTTGGGTTTCTGTAATACATCACTGATGAATGAAGATTTGTCCCGTCTTAAGCAGCTTCTTCAGCGGAGCAATCAATGCCTGCATAAGTAAATTTCTCGTATAGGGTAGTATTCACATAGGTCTGGGAAAGAAATAAACAGAGAAGGTGTGATGCAAGGTGCATTACCTCAAGGACCCTAAATAATACTGAAATTATTCATAGCCTAATTATTTATATATATATATAAATATAAAACAGAATTTTATTCTTACCTTCCTGTCTTCTAACATCCTGTTCAGTGACACCAGTATCTGAGCAAATGATGGTCTTTCATATGGTTTCTCTTTCCAGCACTGTCTCATCAGGTCATACCTTTAAAAATCAAACACCAGCATTTGATAGTTTAGATACATAGGTTAAAGTTAAAAATTTATGGTATTAAAGATTGTGCACATTCCACTTTCAGAGGAAAATGGATTTATACATAGCTGAAATTACAATAGTTAGTTCCTGCCTGAAAAGAAATTTTTTTACTCGAATAATCAAAAATCTCCCTTTGAGCTAAAACCCTGGCATGTTGTGTAAAGAGCAGGGTAACTGGCTAGAACAGAGAGCCTGGGAAAGTATTCATGGCAAATTAACAGTGCATGCTGTGCACAAAAGGACTTGTATACTTTTTAATTTTTTAATGTACTTTTTATATTTTGTGCTCCTTTTGAATTCTTAAATGTAGTTTTTATATTTAAAAAAAATTGTTTATTAGTTTCTTGTAGAAATCATGTATTTTCTATAGCTGATGTTATGTTATTCTGTTTCTTTTTGGTTTTTTTCTGAGGCAATACTCACACTTCATCATCACAGTTGAGAGGCTTTTCCAGTCGGTAGCCTTGAGGGAGTTTTTCATATAGTTCTGCACATGTCATTCCGCAATATGGTGTTCCGCCTTAAGTTTAACCATTGTCATGAACAGAAGAGGGTTTTAATAAAATAAAGTTTAATTTCATAGTAGACATGGAAAGGTGTGACTGACATAGTAACAGCTAAATTAATCCAAAATTAGGGAATATTTTGCAGCTACATTTTTATTGTTAATCCTTCCTTACTGCTTGATGCACAATATTGAAGAGAAAAATAAAACTAATTGTCAATATTCTCATTTGTGGGGCTGGCCTAAATTTCTCTACAAGTCTGAGGGCCTGGATCTGATTGTATTTGAAGTGTTTTATCAACAGCATTGATGTCACTAGGCAAGTCATTCCTTCATTAGCATCATAATAATATCTGGTATGGACTCATGGAGCTCTTACTATCAGCTGGTTTTGCCCCTTTCTGCAGATATTTGGTTGCTTAGAGTCTTGATTTTCCACACGGCATCCATATCTAATGCAAATCCATTTAGTAAAGAAAGCCAGGAATAAATCAGAAATCCAGAGCTCATGATCAGTCCAGTAGGCCATGTGCACCTCAGTCAGTAGCATCTCCTGGCCAGCATGGGTACATCTCCAGGGCAAATCACAAGGGAGATGTAACACAGCGATTTTGAGTGGTGAGAGGCTGTATCACAATCATGATGGATAGAGGTGCCTGCAGAGATGCACTCTAAATTTTATTTGAAGGTTAATGTTCAAAAATTTTCTTCATGAATATTTGGAGTAGGAGCTAATTACTCCCCTACCCTGCAATATCACTAAAATGTAAGTCTTGATTTAAAATGCAGGAAAGCTGGGGAAAAGCCACCCACCAAAATCAAAACGTTGTATTCAGGCTATAATATCATATGATATCCTGGAGTTTATATTTAGGTATGGCCTCGGTTTTATAGTGTAATGAAAACATGATCATTATGGTTCTTTCTCATTTAAAATGGTACCTGAATTGAAAATCTGACAATTTTATTTCCAAGCATACTGAACCTAAATAAAATGTATTGAATAAAACAGAAAGAAAATTGAAATAATACTGCTATTTTGAAGCAATATATTTTAAAAGACTGAGTGAATGGAGCTGCCTTGGCTCAGATTGTTTATTTGTGGAGTACAAAGTTCAGATACTTACCTAAACTAACAATTTCCCATAAGAGGACGCCATATGACCATCTGCAACAGAGGGATATTATGAAGTGCAACAAGAATGCAATAAGAATTAGTATTTTTAAATGGTAGATAGTTTTGCTAGTATTCAGGGAACACAGAGAAGTGTGATATGTTTTTCTGTATTTTTTATAAAATTTTGTATAATGCTGGGGTTTGTAGAATCAGAAAGCAGGAAAAGTAGCAAAATTAATTCACTCTGAGTCAACCAAAGACCTTTATCAGATTTCAGCAAATACCGTAGTTATAGAATTGCTTTTCCAAATACAATTTCTAGTTTCCTAAATAAAATACCAATTTCCTCTGGGTTTCCCAAAGATTCATCAGGTCTCCTGTTTTGAAAGAGAAATACAGCTAAAGTAGTGGGGCACATCTAAGTAGGTTGAGAACACAGAACTTGATCAGACCCTGATGAAGAAATAAAAGTAACTTTTTTGTTATGGGTTTTATTTTTTGCTTCCATTGCTCACTCATGCTGACATGACTACTGAGTCTTGTGAATTAAGGGTGGATGTCTCATGCTAGCTGCCAAACTTTCCTTGATATGGAAAAATATTTCTTTGTTTAAAAAATGCCACTTGAACACATACTTACACATCACTATTTGTGGTGTAAACACTGTAATTTAAAGATTCAATTGCCATCCATCGCACTGGAAGCCGTCCCTGGAAATTATTTAATGAAAGTTTTATTTTTCAGTTCTTGGTATAGCACTATTGCAATATCTATGCCAACAATCGTTCTGTGTTACTTTAATGAAAACTGACTTTATTCAAGTAAACTTTATCAAGTAAATAAACTTATTAAACTTGTGCATTTTTACAGAAGAAATTCTTTACTGTGAGAGTGGTGAGACACTCGAACACGTTGGCCAGAGAAGTTGTGGATGTAGGACTGTTCAAGGCCAAGCTGGATGGGGCTCTGAATAACCTGGTGTAGTGAAAGGTGGGGTTGGAACTAGATAGTCTTTGAGGTCCCTTTCAAAACAAGTCATTCCATGAGCCTAAGATTATATGATTTGCTTCCCAAGGGAACAGTTCACATGAAAGCTAATAAAAAAATTATCTAATCAGCATCAAGGTGAAATGTAAATAATACTTAAGACAATGCCTCTGACCATCTTGTTGCCTTGACAACACAGTGCTATTTCTGGTCTATAGCTACATGATGTTTGTTACATATCTTTCTATTTCAGATCTTCCAAAGCATTAATTCTGGACACATCCTGATGTACCTCTGGTTACCATATTGCTAACTTTGGCCTTGTTCAATAGAATTAGACCAGCTTGACTCATCTAGTTTACTGTCATCCATATTCATATAATTTTAAATTACATTGTATATTATAAACATGGTATAGAATTTATTTACAAGTAGATGTATTTATGTGTATATTAATAAACATGTGCATATTTTACATGTTAACTGTAGCATTTAAATAATTAGTTCTGTAATACCTGTAAATTTGCATTTTTGTTCATATGAAAACACAGATTAAGAAATAAGAAAACAAAATTAAGAAAACAGACTGTATCAATTTGGTTTGGTCCTTACCATGGTCTTCTTAACATAAACTTCTTGACCTCTTGACAAGCCAAAGTCAGCTATTTTTGCAACATAATTTTCTCCAACCAAGATGTTTCTTGCTGCCAAATCTCGATGAATAAACTAAAATAATCATAATAGTAATAATAATAATAACAACCACAACAGTAATAATAATGATGTAATAAAATAAGGAAGTCAGTATAATTGAGTTTTACATGTATTACTTTACTGCTTTATTGAAAATTGCAAACATTTGGAGTAAGAACACAAAACAAAGAAAATGGTGTGGTATGTCACTACCAAGAACATCTTAAACTTTATCTGAAAATGAAAGCAGTTAACTACCATGTTGTTTTAAGTTTTAATGCCTCTTCCATGATTCCTCATGATGTAGTATTTGATAGGTTTAAGTGGAGACAACAAAATAAATCTCATTCAGTGTGTGCTATAGAAGCTAAAATTAAAAATTAATTTAATTAAAGGGCATATTCCCTGGAAAATTATTTGCCATGCTTTCAGTGGATAGAGAGTTGAAGACTGACCTGTTTTTGGCTCAAGTAGTCCATCCCTCTGGCAACATCTGCTGCAAAATGCAGAAGCTGCTGTGAGGAAAGTGTAGATGCGGTGCTGTTGGCAATAGCAAATGCCGGGTCTGTCTCTAGTACTCTGCTTTTCCGAAGGAAGTCCAGTAAATTTCCATGGGGGGCATATTCAATAGCAAGATAAAGATATCCTAACAAAACATCAGATAGTGAGCATATCACAAAGTAAGAGATGGTCAGTAATAGTCTTTGGAAATTTACACTGAAATTTACACGGAAAGGAAATAAACATAAAACAGACTGGAGGGAAATGTCAAACAGGCTAATTTCTAGGAGTAGAGAAGAATTTAGAGCTAGTACTGAACATCATTTCTGAAGCATTAATGTGGGCTTGTAGATCCAAACACAAGTTTATCTGACCTTTTAACAAATGTTGTACACAGACCTGGTAGTGTTTCTCTGGACTGTATGGGCTATATTGTGAGAGGGGCTTTTTTAAACTAATTTTTAAAGTGCGTGTATTCAATAGTACCTTACCCCTATGTTCACATGCTCCCAAAAGATTTATGATGTTGGGATGATGACCAAGTTTACAAAGAACTTCAAGTTCTCCGGCAAAATCTCTGTGATCATCTTTTGAGGCATACTCTGAAAATCAAAACAGCACTCATTGATGTTTTCCTCTGAACTGAGTTTATAACAATATTATTTTTAAATATGAGGAGTCTGAGTTGCTTGGGCCACTACTATTTCAACCCCAGTAGAAAGAGGAAAACTGTAAGGTACGTTAGTGTTTACAGAAAAAGGTAGGATTTTTCAATAAGAGGGAAAAAAATAGAGAAACAAATGTCTGCAGAAGCTATCTTCAGAGAAAGGAAGCATCTTAACACACCCTGTCACTCTCCTTCTTACTTGAGAGTGTAAAATGTTGTAGCAGATCTTATGAGAAGAAGCTGCTTAAAAATCCTTCCCTATGTTTGCTGTTGATTATTTCTGCCTGTATGCAGACCTTGGCTATTTTTAAATTAATCATCCCACTTAAAAGTGTTTTTCAATTTGCCTAAATAATGATCTAGTGAATTACAATAAAACATGTACATTCTTGCAGTATTGTACATATTGTAGCTCTCTCTGGAAGGTATCTATCATGCCCAATGAATAAAAAGAAGATTAATGATCCCCATGGTATGTGTATATACAGATGCATGGATGCAGTTGTCTCTGAATGGCTGAAGTAAACAAGATGAACAAATGCTATGCACCAAGACTAGTTCTCTGCTCCTCTTTATTCAATGCATCTTGCTTTACAGATGAACTCACATGAAGCTCATACTGATCTATGAATTGAAAAATACATGATACTTAATGATATCAGCTACTGAGGAGAAATAGAAACTAACTTTGCCCAGCAGAAGTACAGTCGTTGACAAATCTTGGCCTAGTGACACCTGATACAATTTAACTAGTAATTTTGAATATTTATTGTAGCTTTAGAAGAGGGTTACTAAGCATTTTGTACGACAGAGAAACACTAGAATACACAATCAAGAAAATTCTTTAGTCACAGAATCCCTGGTCTTTACTACCTTTCATCCTTTTTATTGCAGCATCCATGCGTAAGCCATCTTTCTTAATGCGTGCTTTCAGGACTTGCCCAAAGTTACCTTCCCCAATCACATCTTGAAATTTTATGTCATTCCACTCAAGAACTGGATAAATAGTAGGATCTGGACTGGTTTTTGCTTTCCTGCTCAGAGTGAGAGTACCGGAATTAAACTGCAGAGCTGGCTCTTCCCTCTGCAACAGAGTTAAGAAAATGACATTAACTGTGATTTCTACTTCACTGAGCAATGCTCTGATTACATTTCCCAAATACCTGTGCTCACTCATCTACACACACACACACAGAGAACCCAATCCATCTCTTACATACACAAGAGTACTCTAGACAGTTACACTACTTCAGACACTAATTGCAACAAGGAGTTCTGCCCAGATCCACAAAATTAATCAGGCTTCTAATTTGTGTGTAAGTACCTTTTAGATCTGGGCCTCCTGAACAGTCTTATAATCCTTTTGAAGATAAAGGACATGGGCAAAAAATAATGTGATAAAACTGATCTCAAGAGCAGTTTTAAGTCTCAGGTTTGAGATTTATCTCATATTAGGCTTAATTAAATCTTGTGTTGGTGAGGTGAGGCAAGAAGAAGCAAGGAAATAAAAAGAGAACGGAAATTATCTTCCTCCATACCTAAGGAGACATTTCTTCAGTTACACATTCTCATGAAATACTGCTATGGGAAAAGTTTTAGGACTAGGAGACAAAGCTATTCTGTGTGCCCTGCAGACTGATCATATCATTGGGTGAGCCCCTTGCCCCTGTTTATGAAACAACCTATTCAGATACATATGAAGGAACTCTTTGGGCCAGCTTCATTCTGCTCTATGGGTTCCCCTCTGAAGGCAGAGAAAAGCACCAGAAAGCAGAGTGACTAAGAGACTGCAGCAGGATACAAATATATACATGTGTATAGAGAGATACCTCCATGTAATGTTAAAACCTTCAGCAATTTCCTCACAGCCAAAACTATAATGTTGCCATTGATAGGTCCCTGATGTGCTGTCCCCAGGTTGAAAATGGATGAACATGTATCAGCTGTTGTTGATGCTCACAAGCAACATTAAATATTTGGTAGTTTTCAAAATCAGGCACGACTTCATAGAGGCAGAACAGGCTCCTCTATTCTGTCTGGCTTGGTACTTGTCATACACAAGAGTGACAAGGCAGAAGAAGGAGCATAGCAAATGGTTTGCAACTTTTTTCAAGTCAAGCTTTCTACCTCCTAGCCTGTAACTGTGATTGCTTTAGCTTTCAGGTCACTAGTAGAGAAGCTTTACAACAGTGCTAACTGCACACATAAAGAGAAGACAGTGTTTAGGAAAGCCAGGAAAAAGAAATTGGAAGAAAAACCAGGAAAATATGAGCTAAAGTTAACAACCAAACTGACACAAGAAAGCTGGTAACCCACCACCACATTTTGGAAAGCCTGAGCCATTCGACGCTGGAAGTTGGCTCGCTTTAACTGCAGCATGATGAGAAAGGCTAGGAGAATTGTTACACAGGTCATCCCTGCAGAGCCAAGGATAGCAATAAGCAGCATTTTGCCTCCTTTTGATTCATATGGAGCTGTTGAGGAAGGACATAAGAATTCATCATTATTTTCAGCATATTCTGAGTTTAGCAATACATTAGCAATGTGTAACTGAATACTCTGGTCTTGTAAACTGTTTAAAGATGTGAGGATACATCCCTTTGTTTTCCAAAAATGTCAGAAACATTGGATGCTCTGAATTTCAGATGTATGAGCACCTGCATATTCTGTTGAATTCAGTCAGAGCAGAGATGAGGTCACATTCTGTTAGTGATCTAATAGTCTTGCTATATGCAGCTCCTTTAATTTTTGAGTCTCTGGTCCCTGTCTGGTGGATATGCACAAATGGTGCATGTTGTCACTTCATCAATACCATGCAGTGAACTAAGAATTAAATATTGGTGGTGGTGTGTTTTGTGTTAAAATTAAGAGCAAAAGAAAACTCAGATTCAAAAATTAGTATTATGACTGTGTCTTAGCTAACTAGTTTATACAGCCTGTCCTGGTTTGTGCAAATCCAGTATGGTGGATTAACTAACCTTTAGTTTCTGGAAGAGTCTTCAGTTCAAATGATGTGTTCGGGTTGCTCAAGCCAATGTTGTTCTGAGCATTAATCTGAACCTGGTACACAGTATCTGGCTCAAGGCCCTTGAGGTGATATTGAGTAATGCTGGTGTTCTTTATGATAATATCGATGTGGTTGTACTCAGCCTTGCCATAAATTTTGTAGCTGATGATGATGGAGGAGATGGAATGACCCTCAGCAGCTGTCCAAGAGATGACTGAGGATGTGTCTGTGGTATTAGAAAACCTGATGTTGTTTGGTGCAGGAGGGATTCCTGAGAACAAACACAAACACACAGGGCATTGGAGTGTACATCCACCTCTTTCTCCTCTCCACAGAGAACAAAACATTTTCCTCAGTCCTTTTGCTGTGCGAAACAGAATATGTAGATGAGCTATGGTTACTGAATGCAATAATTTTATGATCTTGATGTGCAGTATGATCCTTGTAGCAGCATTCCATACTTGCAGGAGCAGCTGGAGTGGCATGCAGTATACTGTCTTTGGATGAAGATACACATTCTCTGATCTGTAGGCAAGCACACCATATTTGCTTTCAGATTAATATTAATTTCGTTCTATACTGAATCATCATTCCCTTTTAATTCCCATATCCCACACTTTCACTGCTTCAGGGAGCAATTACCTGTCAGGCTGTTAGAGAGAAAGGAAATTGATACCAACATTTCCAAAAATCTAATCAGAAAACCACCAGAAGGGGGGAGTGCTACACTTGTGGACACAGCCATGAATACTAAGCTAAGTACCTTCTCCTGGAAAAGAGGACCCTTATGTGTTTCTCAGTGCAGTTTGGTGTCAGAGCTCAGGAAAATGGAGAGTCCCATGACAGCCCTTAATACTTCCACTAATACGTATAGGATTTCAGTGAGGGCCTCCTTACACGACCTATAAGGAGGAAGAAGCCCATCTTTCCAGTGTGTGGTAAGGGCAGTGTCACCCATCAGCCATTCAGATGGACAGCTGTTCAGATGGTAGTTCATTCAGATAGGGCATTTGTTGTGATGTTATGAAAGCACACTGCTCACACTCAGGGAATTCAAGGGCGGTCTTCAGTGTAGCACACTTAACTACTCTTTGCTCACGGGGGTTTTACCTTGCATTGTATCTTCTCTTCTTTAAGTGCTGACAATTTCTGTATTATCATAGCCAAACTGAGTAACAAAAGAGCTTGGAGTAGTGAACTCTGATGGCTCATCATTCTGAGAAGGAAAAAAATGCTACTTGTGTCAGAAGCACGAGTTGCACTGAAAAGAAGATGTAGATTCTCAAGCTTGTTTTTCTCCATTTAAAAAAAACCCAACACATTAATAGTTCCTGACAATTTCCAGTAGAAGAATTCCTTTGGAAGCTGAGCTTTCCAAATAATAGCAATAACAACCACAAGTGATCATCAGGAACTAAATGTTACCAAAATAAAGGATTACATTTAATGTAGTCATCAAGTGACAATTAGTCTGATCACTGGGGATAACACGAAGAATTAAACAGAAGGATGTGAATCAGCACTTACTGTCACTGAAAGTCCATGCATACAGATAGTTGCTCCATTCTCCTTGGGACCTGGTGTTCACCCGTACCCTGCACATGTACTGCTGTCTAGGCTCAAGATCCTTAATGATCAAGGTGGACATATTTCCTGGCACTTGAGTAATTCCTCTGTCCTCAGTGTTAAAGGATGCCATGACAAATTCAGTGATGTCATACTTTTTGGAAAGAGAGTGATACCTTCTGGTGGAGGAAGACCTTGGAAAAGCCACAGTGAAACAGGGAACAACATTTCATGTCTGGTATCTAAGCTAAAACAGGGTACCTGTTATTCCCAACCACTTGCCCCAGCTTGGGGTGACATAAGGTAATTCTCTCAGCCATCCCACATAATTTGGCAGAAGTTACATCTAAGAGGCGGTGATAGTCCCACAGTATCTTATCAACAGCTGATGTGGCAACAAAAGGGTGTCTTCAATGAGCTGGTGTTGCAGTTGCACTTCTTAGATGTGAGAAGCCAACTGGTGTTGTCTTGTTAGATAGGTCCTGGTGCAATCCTCATTTATTCTGTATGTCTGTATTCAGTTTGGGATCTATCCTCAGTGGACTAAAAACTTTCCTGCTTGTTAAAACATCTTCATTTTTAAAGTAAATTGATCTAACAGTAAAAGGAAGGACTGCAAAAAAGTGATTTTTATCTCCAAATCTGCTGCATAGCTAGCCAAAATATATAAATTTTTCTTACCCAGATCCCTCATCTCTAAATCAGGGAAAAGAATAGATCTGCCTTTTTCTGCTTCTCTTCACCTCTGTTTTATGATTTGGTTTTTTCCTTTCCTTTCCTTTCCTTTCTTTTCCTTTACTTCCTTTTTTTTTTTTTTTTTAATATCCCTTTGTCTGAGATTCTTCTGAAAGAGTCTACAAAGTTTTCAAGTGCAGCCTTCTTTGCTCAATTGAAAGTGTTCTGACAGAGATCAGGGAACAGACCACAGAGAAAAACAGCTGAAACACCCCATTTGTGAAAAGTCATGGTGGTGACTTACCAAGCGCAGCTGTTGTGAAGCTGGCCTGTGGTCCAGGATGGCCTTCCCCACCTTCCCCTTGCCGACTCAGCTGAACACAGAACTGATACTCCGTTTTGGGTTCCAGATTGTCCAGTCTTTTAGTTGTGTCTTTTACTGACAACAAAAGTCAAAAGAAAGTAAAACCATGGCCCATGTTGAAATATGTTATGGAAGAAAATGTTTGGAAAATACAAGGTAATATATTCAGGCTCCTTTTTTTGTTGTTGTTCTTGATTCACTAGGATAAACTAATTAGATGTATAAAAAAATTATTTTTGAGTTCCAACCCAGCCCAAAGGTTGCTTCATCTGCCCTTCTTTCAAGACAGAACTATACTGGTTACTTAGTGTTCTTTCTGTACACAGATTTTGGATTATACTGATTTAGTAACAGCTGTTGTTAAAGTTCCTGTTATGTTTCCTATAGTATTTTAGGCCATGCATAAAATTTGAAAGCACAGCTGGAGGAGGTCATCTACTTCATAAGCAGGTTTCATTTTGCCCATACTATTACTGATAAATATTTTGGTAAGTTACTTCGTTCACCAGGGGCACAATGAACACAACACAAGATGCTAGATGACCCAGCATGTCTCCGTACTGCCCACTGCTTTTGAAAACCTGTTTACATGGGAGTTTAAAACAGCTGGGCCCAATACTGAGTGCACTTAGTCCTAAGGAAGAAGGGGAAAACCTTTTGTTCCTAAACTGAATATACACTTTTGACTGCTGTTGGTGTAATACATCCATATGAGCATTATGTGTAGTGATAAACAGTCACACATTCAGTCACAAAAGGTTTAACTGCTATGCATTGTAAAGTCTTTTGAGGCTAATCAAGAACAGAAACACATGATGTTTCAGTTGGTGGGTGAAATTTGTCTTTAAGGGAATTAAAGAATGTCCTCTTACCTTCCACAGACATCCAGGACTGATAACGTTTTGCTGGCTTGTACAGAAGTTTTGTAGACACAACAGGTCCATCTCCATTGTGTAATTCAGCATTGATATCAATTATGAGAAAATTATGTCCTCTGTCTGTCAGCCTCGGGGCAAACTGTGGCACAGGAGGAACTGAACAAGAATGCAAGTATTAACCTTTTATATAACCTTTTAGCTTCGTGTATCAGTAAGACTCTGGTTATTCCTAGATCTGTAGGAAAATGGAAGATGCTCTTCAAAACTCTCACAAAATAGATAGGTCTTTACACACTAAAGCTGACAGTTAAGATATTAAAAAAAATTTTGGGTGTTCTTCTAAACCTTATTGTCACACTTATTCTTTCAATATACATAATTAGTATGGTACTTAAAATGGGTTTTTGTTCATATTCCAACTGTAAATATTTATTCAGGAATGTCCTGGGGTGATGTTATGAAGCCGCTTTATTCCTTACCCATCCGCTCCATGCCCAAGGCGCTGTTTCTTTGAGCTGGACCCGGGGCCGGGGCCACAGGACCGAGTGCGGGGCAGGTGAACGGCCGGGCCCAGCGGCTCGGGGGCTCTGGGGGCTCGGGAGGGAGTGCACCGGGAGCGCTGTGCTGCTCTTTGGGTTTCCTTTGTGTTCCAATGGGAAAAAGGTTCTGCTGGGCTTTTTTTCTTGTTCTTTTTCCCTTCCCTTGCCTCACTGTCTCCCTTCCCTCCTCGCCGGTCCAGGCAGCCTGCAGGTGGCCCCGGCGGGCCCGCCGGGGGGGGCCCCCAGCCAGTCCGAGCCCGCATGTCTGTTCCCTCTCCGGGAATTTGTTGTATTTTGAGGTTTGATTTTTTTCCTGTTCTACCCTGTTTTGTTTGGTGTTAATAAACTGTTTGGTTTTCCCACTTTCACCTGCTGTGACCAACTTGTTTTATTGGTAGAGGAAAAGGGGAGGCCCTTTTCCCTTTGGAGGAGACACTCACTCTGGGGGGTTTCCTCCTGAAGTTTTGTATCCAAAACCGAGACATAAATTTGGTGCCCAACTTAAGGGGCATGTGAAAGTGGAAAAAAACCCCAACATTCTGGTTTGAAGCATTTTGTACTGAAGTACAGCAGTAAGACCATGCTGTTCGATTTAATAATTTTTCTGTGGAACCTAACCATAAGTTCATGTCCACAGCTATGAGCAATCGGGTTCCTGGATCACACTTTTTATAAGTCAGGAATAAGAATCAGGACTGCCATTTTAATATGCCTGGTGTTAGTGATTTCTCGAAGTTTTACAAAAGTAATGGAAACCATTGAAAATGTGTATGTTATGTTGTTTTTCCATCCTGGCCTTGGTAGTTTTCTTTTGGAATGTATTAGTAATTACACCCAGTTTGTTAGGGGAAAAGCAGGGGATGATAATT
>NW_008236932.1:6987353-6988491 GCF_000691975.1 Corvus brachyrhynchos | reverse complement strand
GATAACTGGGCCGGGAAGATCTCCAGCTGCAGCTAAACCCCTGGAAGACCACGGAACAAGGGATTCAATGCCTGAGATAACTGGCAGTGATAGAGATCATATTCTCAGGTGACCAAGCAATTAGGAGCCCTGACATGGTAAAATGCACACCAGTGATGTGGCTGAAACTCGCACAACATGTGCCACCAGAATACACCCCTGCTTTAGCAATGATGACACGGAATGATGGGGATGAGACAGTGAGTTCTATGGTGAGGAGGCTCTGGGCATATGCAGACACTGTGCGTGGCCCAACACAAGCAAGAATCGCAGCTGTGGAAAAGAGTCTGTCAGAGACCATACAGAAGATGGAAGATAGGATGGACAAGACTCATCAGAAACTCGGGAAGGAGCTGAAAGAGGGCCTGCACCAAATTGCATCAGTGCAGACCAGAGGCCCTGTTACCAGAAGCAGATGTCCCATGGCTAGGGAGAGAGGGTACACCCCAAGAGTTGTGGCTCTTCCTGTTTGGCAGTGGGGAAGACATGAGGAGGTGGGATGGAAAACCAACTTCTGTCCTGGCAGCACGGGTGCGTGAATTGAAGGATGGTAATGCTCAGAGAGGGAGTTCCACCAGAAGGGAAATAGCTAGAGTTTGGAATGATAACCAGGACTAGAGGGTAGCCAGGTAGAGGCCAGGGAAAATCACGTCTTTTGGACAGTGTCGTTCCGATGGCCTGGCACATCAGAACCACAGAGATACGAAACCTTGGTTGACACGGGCGCGCAGTGCACCTTGATTCCATTGAGACATGTGGGGACAGAACCAGTTTCTACTTCTGGAGTAACAGGTGGATCGCAGCAGTTGACACTGCTCAAAGCCGACATGAGCCTAACTGGACAAGAGTGGAAGAAACACTCAGGGGCCCCATGCATTCTGGGCATAGACTTCCTCTGGAGGAAGGAAAGACCTGAAGGGACTCAGGTGGGCCTTTGGAATAGCTGCTGTGGAGGCAGAGGGCATTCAGCAATTGAACGCCTTGCCTGGGCTGACCGAGAATCCTTCTGCAGTCACTCCTGAAGGTAGAAGAGCAGCGAGTGCCAATTGCCACCTCGACAGTGCACCGCTGGCAGTACCGGACAAATCGAGACGCTGTG
>NW_008236932.1:6986101-6986467 GCF_000691975.1 Corvus brachyrhynchos | reverse complement strand
CGGGCCGGCGGGGGGCCCCCAGCCAGTCCGAGCCCGCATGTCTGTTCCCTCTCCGGGAATTTGTTGTATTTTGAGTTTTTTGGGTTTTTTCTGTTCTACCCTGTTTTGTTTGTGTGTTAATAAACTGTTTTCTCCATTTTAGTTTGCCGTGACCCACTTGTCTTATTGGTGGAGGAAAAGGGGCGGCTCTTTTCCCTTTGGAGGAGACACTCACTGTGGAGTGTTTCCTCCTTAAGTTCTGTCTCCAAAACTGAGACAAGGCATTTTTCGGCAGTGCAGAGAACAGAAAGCTCAGCCATGCTAGAGTATAAAGTTGTGCTTAAAATTAGAGAGACAAAGGCACTTGAAGAAATTCTTGCTTTTACC
>NW_008236932.1:6985642-6986057 GCF_000691975.1 Corvus brachyrhynchos | reverse complement strand
TACTGTCTGTACACTGCAAACCCAAGTTCCTGTATCACCGGGCAGGATTCGATTAATTCTAAACATGGCTTCAGAACGATTACTGGTAGAAATTTCATCAGGCTGAAATGACAAAAGATGTACAGGACCTGAAAAATTTGGGCATTTTGGAGTATTTCGATGATACTTTGAGTTTAGCAATATCTATAAAACGCATCTATAATGGTCAACACCATATTTTCATATATGCTGAGAACTTCATGGGGTATCCCAGAATACCAAAATTTCATATTATGCTTGAAAACCATAGTATGCATTCACTTCAGGTAAAGTCAATAAAAACACTGGAAACAGAAGAAAGCAATTGATCAGGAGCCTACCCTTAGGACAGTTCCATCTTGTTTCAAGAGTTTGAATTCTTCAGATTTAGGAAGTG
>NW_008236932.1:6975968-6985521 GCF_000691975.1 Corvus brachyrhynchos | reverse complement strand
CACCCTTCAAACAGACATTTAAAAAGATGGGTTTAGGTGTGCAGGCAGTGTGGGTGTCTGGCTCTGCCTTCCCTCACGTGGGCATATGCAAGAATCATGCTTAGCAAAGTCAACATTTTTTACATCATTTTATATATAATGTGAGAAGGAATGAGCCCTGTGTTCACTCTTCTTTCTTTTTGTGAATCTTCTCCTCTCTTCCTTGCTGACATTTTAAGTACAAACAGTCTAGCCATGGCAAAATCATGCACGCATTTTGTTCTGACCTACAGTACGTACTTGCTCTCTATTTAATCTGTTTGTAAGACCAGTCAGATCACAACAGTATAGTTTGGCTGGTTGGATCACAGTCTTACTTCTCTATTTGTTTTTGTTCTTGTAAAGTTTTACAACTCATCAGGGGATTTATCACTTTATTTATCCAGCTAAAATAATAAATGCTGAGTACATCTTACGGACCACCTTGCCTGAATCCAATGAGACAAGGTATGTTCAGCTTTGCAAACTTTACTTTCTCTCAGAGAGACAGAGCAGTTTCAAACTCTGGTGTTGTATTAGTGTCTCAGTCATCACTTTCAGGTCATGAAACTCATGGTATAGGAATGTATGCAGACAAATAAGAGGGAGGTAATGGTAAAATACCATGAGATTATATAAAAGGCTGGATGTGCAACTTTTGTCAGGGATTGATGTTAAGATCAGTCAAGCCCGATGGAGTAAAGCTTGAAAATCTACCTCTAATGAAAGCAAAATCAGATTAAATGCAACATATAGGTCAGAGGCTTAAAAATACTGTATTGCAATAAGGCTGTACAGAAGTGTCTGGGCCCCTGGAAAGTAGTAGGCAGAGCAAGAATACCAGCCTGGAGCAGTAATGCTGTACCAGCATTAATATCTGTTTCAGTTACACTGGAAACAACCATTTACTACTTTTCTTTACCTTTTTTTTCACATTGCAGACCATGCCATCCAAAGGAGCAGATGCAGCCCTTAAATCTGTCACATGTTCCTCGATTGTGACAATTACATTTGAGTTTGCAATCTGACCCATAAAACCCAGGTTTGCATTCTGCAAGTACAGATGT
Source organism: Corvus brachyrhynchos (assembly GCF_000691975.1). Classification (NCBI taxonomy): domain Eukaryota; kingdom Metazoa; phylum Chordata; class Aves; order Passeriformes; family Corvidae; genus Corvus; species Corvus brachyrhynchos. Next base: position 6,984,436 of record NW_008236932.1, on the reverse strand, counting down.
TGCAGTTAGTGCAAAGGTACTATAAAATATGTTCCATTATTTTTCAATCTCATTACTGAAAAAATTATTTTAGATGACTGTAAAAAATACCATCTATTATTCTCCTCTTTTGGTTTCCTTCTGTATTTCCTGTGTGCAGAACATTAAGGACCCCCTCCATTCTTTTTTTTTTTTTTAACTATACCTTTATCACATTCCAGTCCCATCCATCCTGTAGCACAAGAACAACCATATGGATCTGGTAGACAGAACATATAGTTTCTGCAGCCATAATTTTCTTTACAGGTCTCTTCACATGTTTTGCCAAATGTGTTGGCTCCACAAGCTGTTGAAGGGAGAGAGGGAAAGAATAACCCAATAGCATTGTCTGCAAAAGAGCTAGTGCTTCTAATGATACAGCCTTAGACAAGAGAAAACATGAATTTAAAGTAAAAATAACACTTTGATCATTCAAATACTAGATATATTAACAACCATAGCAACTTAAGCCACAGCTGTTCTGATAGTCAAGTACAGGCAGCAGAAACAAAAAATTTTCTCACTGTGCAGATCTGTCAGCCAAGCACCCTTGCTTTAGATCTGTGGGGACAGAGATTCAGCAATAAATTCTCTTTATAAGCCTTTTTAATATAAAATGGACAAGCAGCGCCATGAAAACCAAATATTCTTCTTAGCAGTGAATGCATGCGAAACTGCTGATGACAAGGTTTCTGCTTTTATGATAAGATCAGTGCTATGCTAGAGTGGTTTGGGTGTCAACTATTCCAACAGCTTAGCTCTAGTATTTTCGCTACAATTAAATAAAGTAAAAGGATACATATTTAGCAATGAACCCAAAAGTTGCTTGGAGAAGTCAAAGCAATGTGATGCCAGCTCTAACTTTTCCAGAATCCAAGCTAATTGCCACAGATGCAGAATTGCACAAACAGACATACACTGTTGATGTCCCTACAGGGACAAAGCACCCTGTGAGCACATTAGCAGCTTCTTCAGAAGCAGCCAGGGAACCTGTGGCAATTTCCTAGGGCCAATGTATCCTTAAGATGTTCTGTACCACCACGCATTTAAGTTAGTCAGCAGCACTGAGTGTACTCATTTCAAGGGAATCATAGGACAGCACAGATTGAAAGTGACCTCAAAAGATCATCTGGTCCAGCTTTTTGTGAGAAAAGAAGCCTAGAAGATATTAGGTGGCATACTGTCCAAGTGCATATTGATCAAGAAGTGTTGGAAACATTTATCTTCCCTACCAACATAGTCTCTACTAGGAGAAGAAAGAAAGAGAGAAATTAAATCACAACTGCAAGAACAGCCAGAACAGAATTCAGGGTTCATCTCACCCAACTCTGTTCTGTCTCTACCACCAGCTGTAAATGCTGTAGCTTTCAAGAGTAAAACCGGGCTACTCCATATGATGCTTCCCTCAATAATATGCCAATTTCTGTTACTGAGAACAAATTAATAAGGAATCACTGAAAATATTATTTACTTACCTTTCTCACATGTTTTTCCCATAAAACCTGGAGGACAGATGCATTCTCCAGTATCTTCATGACAAATGCCATTGTTCATGCAGGAAGGGCAGTGGAAGCTACAGGAAGGGCCCCATTTCTCAGCTTCACATCCTTTTATGGAAAAATATAATGACATATTTGTTGTCTTCTTATTCAGTAACCCATCCAGTTGTAATATTCTTTTTAGGGCAAACAATAAAACACATAAAAGTACAATCTATATGGACCCCCATACTCCAGCCAACCGGACAACTGTAGTTAGTAAGGTAGCAGTAGCTTCAAAATCCATTCATTCACAAATTCTGGAAGCATCTTGTGGATATTCATGAGTGAAATGTGTGTTACCGTCATAAATATTTTCTCTACAGTGTGAGATATTTGAACAGCTATCTATTTTTTCACATGAATTTTATATTTCTACCCAAGTTAACAGAATATAATTTTTTTTGTATCTGATGGACACAGCAGCATGAGCAGCAAAGTTTGTAGAATACTTAATGGAAAATATCCTAACTCATTCTTTCATCCAGTAGGAAGTGAACCTTAAGAGCTAACTAAAGCTAAGGTAGTTTGTGAAGTTATAATAATGTATGCTAAAGAGGATGAACCTTAGGATGAATGAGGTTTGGATAGAACCCACCACAGGGAACAGGGAGACCCAGTGAAGAATTACCTTCTTCATTCATTCTTGGTGTTTGAAAAGCTGAGATACTGAGAAAAGAGCTAGCTGTCCTGGCAATAGCTAGGATGAGTTGAACTTAAATCTGATGGGTTTTTTTCTCTCTCAGCTGTTGACATCAATATCAGTTCATACCAAAGACTCTTGGGTAAAACTTTCTTCTGACATAATCTGATGGCAGCATATGTCAAGAAAGATTCTGGTTTCATTTCAGATTCATTTTGACTTTTAACATTTAATCATCACCACACACTAATGGAACTTACGTCTAACAATAAGCCTTGTGTAAGCAGAAGTAAAAAGGTTTCCTCCTATATATCTGGCAGAGTAAACCCCTGCATCCTGTGGTTGAACTTGAGGATAGGAAACTTCCAGTTCTCCTGGCACTTCATGCCTGGGCACAGAGTGGATGAAGGAACCTGAGGAAGGAGCACACAGATACCACAGACAGACGTCATTCACCCTCTAAATAAAGAAATTCGTTTGCATTGGTTACTGAATAAGTACAGGTGGGGCAAGCTAAACAGCAGAATCAATGTATTAATTATGAATTTTCTGACAACTCTTTAGCTATACTGGTTTTTCATAATTGGAGAGGTGCAAGTAGAGGAAAGATAGATCTTGAGGACATTTAGTAGATAAACAGAACAAACAACTTCACATTCAGCTTTGCTAAGAGCCTAGTGGTTAAAGGTGTTCATTTTGTTTCTTGGTCTTTTCTGAAATGAGGGATAATAATCCATAAGGATTCTAGGGTGACTGGAGTTGAAGAGCAAATGCCAGCCAGGTCCAATTTAATCTGTCTAGCACAAAGATTTACTTAGGAGACCAAAGCAGGAAGAACTCAGCATAGCTTTATCTTTTCTTCCCAGACTTAACATATTTCTCTCTCTTCTAGGTTTTTTCACCAAAAAGCCTGTTAATTTTATTCTAGCTTTGCTGTACTTGGTCATACATGTTTGCTAAATAAGGCAAAAGTATTTTGTCTTCTTCCAGCCCTCTGGATCACCAAGTAACAACATCTGAACATTGGTAGCTGTCAAAGAGAAGCTGCATCCATTGAACTCCAGGACCCCTTGGAGTATTTCCACTCCAATCTGTTAGAGGAAGGCTACTGCAGTCGGTCAATGCCAGGTTCAGCCAGCTCTCACTAAAATACTGCGCACATGCTCATCCACACTGTACAAACAAAGTCATCTGCCAACAAACCCACACAGCACAACTGTGACTTTATGAGTACTGCATGTCTGTATGGGACTCATTAAAATAGCTTGAGTTCGAAGGAACCTGAAAGATCATCTACTTTTGAACCCCCTGCCATGGGCAGGGACACCTTGCACTAGATCATGTTCCTCAGGGCCCCATCCCAACCTGGCCTTCAACACTTCCAGAGATGGAGCAACAAACACTTCTATGGGCAGCCTGTTCCAGTGACCTAGTACAGTCAGATACAAGAATTTCTTTCTTGTATCTGATCTAAACCAATCCTTTTTCAGATTAAAGCCATTCCCCATTGTCTTGTCACTGTCAAAAGTCCCTCTCTAGGTTTCCTTCAGCTCCCATCAGGAACTGGAAGGCTGCAGTAGAGGTCTCCCTGTGGACTTCTCTTCTCCAGGCTGCAAATCCCAACTTGCTCACACTAACAACCCAGACACCCTGATCCTGTTCTGACTTGCAAACTAGAATGGCTGAATGACCATTACCAATGGTACTCTTGTGAATCAAATTGTCCTTACCTTCTACATTCCCTTACAGTTACACTGAAAATGCAACAACTTTTTTCACTTTTTAAAGATTATTTAGAAGGTAAACAGCATCAGGCAGGACGTCTGCTGTCTATGACCATACATACTACCAATTTGACTATAGCCAAATTTCAGACAGCCTAGAAATGTAAAACTTTGCTGAGGATCATAACCGAAACAGCAGAAAGACTGGGTCACTTCAGTCCATGACAGCACATGACAAACATTCTCCAAGAAAACAGGGCCAAATTAAAAGAACAAATAATGAAAGGGAATTTTTTTGAAACTGTGGGGCATTTTCTTCGTATCTTTTGAGTTACAAGCTGCATAACAAACTTGACAGCAAAGCTTTAAGAAAACCTTGTGCTTACAGTCTGCTAAGCAAGGCTCAATTCTTATGGCTTTTTTTCCAAGATGTTAGGCCAATGTCTTAAAGCAACCCTGTTTAGCAGAACCATTTCATTGTCTAGACAGCCATTGTGAGGTTCTGTAAGGGGAAGTAGTACTTGAAACAACTGAAGTGAAAGACTGCAGCAGCTAAATATAGCAGAAGAAGCATTTTCTCTTCTTTTCCAGATACTGTATCAGGACTTCTCAGAAATGTTGTTTCATCAGCTGAAAGACTTGACCTACTGTCCAGAGTCAATCTGAGATTTTTTTCTGAATTCCCAGATGGAACCCCAGCTAAGGGAGTACCATGACGTAAGCAGTCCTGCTCCAACATCTCATCTGGTTCTTTTCTGAGAAACTGCTGACAGGAGATCACAAAATTTTCCTAGGAACCCTGAAATGACAAGTGATGGCAAACTCGTCTGCTGTGCCCTGACATAGCTGAATCTCTGAAGAGCAAAGAAACAGGTATTTGTGTAAGTCTACTTTGCCTATTGCCTCTTTGAAAGACCCCTTTTATCTATTTTATTCTTCCAGCCAGTTGAAGTGCTCCAGGTAATCAGTAACTGTGGTTGAGACTGACTTGCTGTATGAATTGTTTTGCAGTGTGTTGACAGTTCCTTACCTCATTCTGCTCTATTTACTCTCTGTTTCCTGGTGGCTCACTGTAAGATGGGCTATCAAAGATGGAGCAGTACATTACGTGTGCTTCCCACAACCATAATTTCTTGTGGTTTAATGTGGCAATCTGTTTATCCGTTGCTTTTCTGATCCCATATTGTTCCCTCCCCCACTTTCCCTTGCCCCTAGCCCTGGCCATTCCCTCGGGTTCTCCCTATTGGTTCCTGTACCCCAACCCCTGAGAAAATCCCCCGCGCCAGGATCACGAGGTCTCTCTGCCTCTGGGAGTTGCCGGGACAAGATGTGACTATTAAAGGTCCTCTGAAACCCTCTTGGAGGGACCCTTCTTGCCTCCTTTGCCGTTACTGGGTTGTAGAGCTGATAGCTGGCCAGAGCAAAAGTGCAGGGCCATCCGAAAAGGACTACAGGAGGACAGAATGGCTGCCCTGCCCTAAGCAGCCCCGCTGAGCTCTCTGGGAAAGCTGCAGCTTGCTAAACTAAACCTAGCAGCTACAACAGTTTAACATTCTGACTACAAAGGCATTGTGAGTTTTAGTGACCTTTATTTTTGTATGTTTCTACAGGAGGTAGATAGCAACCTGCACATATTTCCAAGTGTCAAGCAGGAGCAACACACATCTGAACAGTGATTATATGGGATTTAAGTGCCATGCTAGATAGAAGGGTTGGTGTTATACAATTTACAACCTGACTAATTCTTGTAGTTGAATGAAATAAGGATTAGATTTTGTTTACATTTTTTTCTTTCCAATAGCAGAGTACTAGTGATGAATTTCTTAGCTTGGAGGGCATCACAGAAGGTAAGTGGCCTCAAAAAGCCTTTTGGAGAATGAAAGGCATGACTTGAAAAGCTGTAGAAATTCAGTGAAAGATATTCTAGCTGGCCCTTCACAGTGCCGCAGAAAGAAAAACAAACAAATAAATAAACAACCTAAAACCAACCAGGCAACTACATGAGGAGATGTAGACGGAAATCAAAAAGGAAAATAAAAAACAAAGCAAAGATATAAACAGAGGATTGGGAATTTTGGTGGAAGAGAAACAGGTCAGATCAACATATTGGTTATGGCAATTCACCCCTTTAGGAAACATGAAATATATGAGGAATGATGAGTGCTACAGCTGCACAGCATGGGTATCAGCAGCAGTAACTTTAAAACAGTTACTTGGCACTCAGTTAAAACAATGATAGCAGGAAGAGACAAGACAAAAACCATTGATTACCATTCTTGTAGATCACTGCATCTTCCTCTTTTGATGCCATTCTGATGAAGGAAATGTTCACATGCTCTCCCTTATTTGCTGTAACAGTTAGTGCCACTGGGTGGAACGAAGCTGAAAACAGAAGTATGTGATAAATAGCAGTTACAGTCTCTATCTGGTCTCTGGTCCTGACAGCTGAGAATGGTTTACATCATGACCCTCACTCAGATTTTGACACCTCAATTTCTTTAGAGCGTAAAATTGTTCTTTACCACCAGCAGCCTCAACCTATGTTTTGGGAAAGACAGAGGACTTGCCTATACCCTGAAACAACAGACTGCCACTAGAACCTGAGGCCTGAAAAAAATAATTGGCTTGTGGTTGAGTAACTGGAAACAGTTTCTAACTAGGAGCTCCAACTGGCTGTGAAATACTTTCCCAAGTTTCTTTATCCCTTGAGACATTTTTAAAGCAGACTGGATAAAGTACTCGAACTTTTATTGCAGGGAACAAGCTATCACTGGCAAACAAATACCTAGATGATTCAGTTCTTTTCTACTTAAGCTTCATGATGCAGAACCATTAAGATAGTTCAGGAGATCACAATCCTGCAGGGCTGGCAGGAGGTGAGGTAGGATAGAGTAGGTCGGTGTTTGTGTTAGTTCACATTATTCTGGAAATACAGAGAATGTTGTATTGCACTAAGAACCAAAGGGGAGAAAAAATCATATTCACAGGCGATGGTACTTTTACCAAAATATTCTCACCTGGAAATATGGCTTAATGAAATAAAAATTCTGTGTGAGGGACAGGTGTAGATCAGTCAGTTTTCCAGCAGGGAAATTGAAATTAATTTTCCTGCTTAAACAGAAAGGTATACTTATACATTTGTTTGTAGATCTTGATTTAAACAACAAAGAAAGCAGTAGATAGAAGGATTTTCCCAACATTTCTACCTTTTTCTTATCAGTACTAGTGGAAAAATGTCATCAGAAGATAACTGGGGAAGGGACAGAAAAAACCTCAAGAAATAGTTCTTTCTAAAATGAGTTTTCAATATTTGGTGAAATAAGGAGGGGCATCAATAAAACTTTCACACTAGACTTCCAGAGGGCAGACTTTGGCCTATTAAGGAGACTTACTCGGAGAGTTCCTTGGGAAGCAGCCCTTTAAAACAAAGAAGTCCAGGAAGGGTGGGCATGCTTCAAAACAGAGATCTTGAGGGCACAGGAACAGACTGTCCCTGTGTGCCAAAAGATGAGTCGACAAGGCAAATATCCAGACTGGATGGGCAAGGAGCTTATGAAGGAACTAAGGAATAAAAAGAGGATGTATCATCTTTGGAAGGAGGGTCAGGTACCTCAGGAAATATTTAAGGGGGTTGTTAGGGAATGTAGGAAAAGAATTAGAGAGGCCAAAGTTCAGTTAGAACTTAATTTGGCAACTTCTGTGAACGATAATCAAAAATGTTTTTACAAATATATTAATGGAAAAAGCAAGGGTTAGAACAACCTCGGTTCTCTGCTGGATGAGGGAGGGAATTTAGTGACCACAGATGGGGAGAAGGTAGAGGTGTTTAACACCTTCTTTGCCTCAGTCTTTATTGGAAAGACAGTTTGTCCTCAGGACAACTGTCCTCCTGGGCTGGTAGATGGTGTCAGGGAGTAGGATGGTCCCCCTGTTATCCAGGAGGAAGCAGTCAGAGAACTGCTGAGCCACTCATCTATGGGATGAGATGGAATCCATTCCAGGGTGATGAGGGAGCTGGCAGATGAGCTTGCAAAGCCACTCTCCATTGTTTACCAACAGTCCTGGCTCACTGGTGAGGTTCCAGATGACTGGAAGCTGGCCAACAGGATTCCCATTCACAAGAAGGGTAGGAAGGAGGATCCTGGAAATTATAGGCCAGTCAGTCTCACCTTGGTACCCGGCAAGGTAATGGAGCAGTTTACTTTGAGTGCCATCACACAGCACCTACAGGATGGCCAGGGGATCAGACCCAGCCAGCACAGGTTTAGGAGGGGTATGTTGTGTTTGACCAACCTGATCTTCCTTTCATGACCAAGTGACCTGCCTGGTGGATGCAGGAAGGGCTGTGGATGTTGTCTATTTGGACTTCAGCAAAGCCTTTGACACTGTCTCCCACAGTAAGCTCCTGAAAAAGCTGACAGCCCACGGCTTGGACAGGGGCACTCTTTTCTGGGTTGAGAACTGGCTGGATGGCCAGGCCCAGAGAGTGGTGGTGAATGGTGCTGCATCCAGTTGGTGGCCAGTCACCAGTGGTGTCCCTCAGGG
>NW_008236932.1:6973706-6975722 GCF_000691975.1 Corvus brachyrhynchos | reverse complement strand
GCTATAGGCGGGGGACAGTGTGGCTGGACAGTGCCCAGGCGGAAAGGGACCTGGGGGTACTGGTTGACAGCCAACTGAACATGAAGCAGCAGTGTGTCCTGGTGGCCAAGAAGGCCAATGGCATCCTGGCCTGTATCAGGAATAGTGTGGCCAGCAGAAGCAGGGAGGTCATTCTTCTCCCGTACTTGGCACTGGTGAGGCCACACCTTGAGCATTGTGTCCAGTTCTGCGCCCCTCAGTTCAGGAAGGACGTTGAGGCACTTGAATGCATCCAGAGGAGGTCAACAAGCCTGGTGAGGGGCTTGGAACACAAGCCCTATGAGGAACGACTGAGGGAGCTGGGGTTGTTTAGCCTGGAGAAAAGGAGACTCAGAGGTGACCTTATTGCTCTCTACAACTTCCTGCAGGATTGTTGTAGTCAGGTGGGGGTTGGTCTCTTTCACCAGGCGGCAACTGACAAAACGAGAGGGCACAGTCTTAAGCTGTGCCAAGGGAAATTTAAGTTGAATGTTAGGAAAAAGTTTTTACTGAAAGAGTGATAAAGTTCTGGAATTGTCTACCCAGGGAGGTGGTGGAGTCACCATCCCTGGATGTGTTTAAAAAAAGATTGGATGTGGCACTCAGTGCCATGGTTTAGTTGAGGTGGTGTTAGGGCATGGGTTGGACTCGGTGATCTTGAAGGTCTCTTCCAACCTGGTGATTTTGTGATTCTGAGTGAAATGGTAATTTTAATTGACATTCCTTTGAAACAAGTTAGAAGTTAAGGATGCTTCCTTTCATTTACTTGGAAAATGCTAAGAGAAAGTTGTGAAGTGTTTTGAGGACAGATTCAGGTTCTGAGGTCATTTTTAGCTCTGAAGGTTTATGCCATACTGTCATTCATATGTTATATGGGGGAAAAAAACCTCTTCTAAAATTAGCCAAATTTGACTTCGTAATTATTCAGCTCCTTACCTGACTGAGAATTTGATGCCTCTGTATTTTCCCTTATGGAACACTCGGGGGAGTGACACATTGATTTAAACCAGTCCCTTTGCTCTTTCTAGATTTGAAGTTTTTTAGCCTTAAGGTTTCCTCCTATGCAAGTTCCTCCAGGTAAGTCCATCCATCCTTGTTTTTCCTTCTGCTGCCACCTGCCTCCCAAGCAAGCTGAGTGGGACTTTTCTGATACAAGACCCACCTGCATTTCAGTTGGAAGGAATCCTTTAAGAGCCATTCATGCTCCTGGTCAGCTCTGCATTTGCACAGGTTCCATTTCTAATAAAGTTACATTTATTTCACAACAAATATTTTTTTAAGGAACATATATACAAGTTAGTGTAAACTGTTAGACAACTTATTAATCAAAAATTGCCTTTTATCTAGAACCATGCCTCCTTTTTTGGTTCATTTTTACAAACTGTTGATAAAACATCCTTTGGTTCATACCAAAAGTTGGAGAAAATAATTCGGAGCTTGTGGCTGGCTAAAATTTGGTGGGAAAGAAATACACAGAGATAGGATCAGAAAGCAGAGAAAAAAGTTATAAAGTAACTTTCTGTTATCTTTTATATGTAACACAGCTGTAAAAAATGAGCAGACAGATGCCATATCGAAGTTTGTATGAGGCTGCTAGTCTGCCAGTACCTCCACAACATAATTTTGCAAAATCTGAGGAGGTAAAAAAAGGATAATATTCTTGCAATAAAAGAAAGAACATTTTGATATTTTCATTTCAAAATAAAATTTTAAGTTAAAAATCAAAATTATATGATGTAAAATTAAAGAAAGAAAATCTGAGCAAGAATGAAGACATTTTTATCAATCCAAGCCAACTTCTCTCCTAGGATATTATTTCCTTGAAAATTTTGACATTTAAATGTTTTATTTATGGTTGGAAAAAAGACAACTATTGAAAATTCACAATTCTTTGCAGATTGGAATTTCCATCCCCTGTGCAGTTCTAGTGTTTATGCTCTGAGGCTCTGCCACATGTTTTCATTCCCTTATAAGTTATACGCAATTGATTTCAGCAGG
>NW_008236932.1:6929376-6973696 GCF_000691975.1 Corvus brachyrhynchos | reverse complement strand
TTCCTGCTTCACATCAATTACATGCATTTGTCATTTTGCCTAAACACTGGTATCTACACTTACATCTTAGAGAAACAGAGAATTCTAATATAGAATAATAAAATAAGATTTCATTAGAAACAAGCAAACAAAAACTGAAAGCAATTCCAACTTACTGTCAGCTCCCAAGTTAGAAGTTATTTATTAGTAACAGACGCATAGTGAAAAATCATTATCTATTTAAGAAAAAAATAATTCAACAGCTTTTGCAAAACATTAATTGTTAGCTACAAATGATCCAAAAGGGTTTAGTTGCATTGGTTTTTGGACCAAATTTAGTGAGACAATACTAATTGTTTTAACAAGATATTAAATGTTTGTATTCCCATTTACTTTTCTTTGCATGTTGTTAGGCTAAACCATAAGAATTTTCTAAAGGGTACTGTTACAATGGAAAGGAATGCACACTCCCTCTTGGGCTCAGTTCCAATGTATTTTTAGATTGTGACTTGTATTACATGATTTCACATCTCGAATGTGCCCATTCCTTATAGAGACATAATGAACTGAGCTGCAGGACAAGTGCCATAATGCTCTGTTGCTAGCATTTCTATTATTTTTTGCCAGCTCCATGGTTGAGTTTCTGTGGGGAAAACTCAATCACATATATGAAAATATATGTGTAGAGAATTTGAATAAATTATTGTGTAGAGAAATTGAATAAATTGTCTTTGACTAGAAGGAGAACACCCTGTGGTGTTCTGTTCTAGAGATGTGTACTTATACAGTATAAGGATCACTCCCCATAAGAAGATAAAGCATAAACTGTTCCCTCTCATTGCATCAATGAATATTACATGTGTAACTACAAAGTTTCAGTATAAATAATTCCGGAGAATTGACTTGTTACTTTGAGAATAGCAGATGGTAAAATAAATCAGGAAAATGAACCTGTTATCTTTCCATACTATACAGCAAAAATCCTCACTGTATCTTCATATTTGATAATAGGTATATAATCAGGCAGACGGCAGTTCCCACTAAGTCAGTGGGGCTACCCAAATGATTAATGCTTCTTGCCAGGAGGATAGAAAACAGTGGCTGGGTTTCCAGAAGTGCTGCTTCTTCCCATGACTTTGGTGTCCCTAATGGGAAACTATAGATTTCAACTCAATTTTTGCTATTGAAAAACATATTCTGACTTTAAAAATTATGAAGACAACAACAGTAAAGTGGAAAAAGATCTGTTTTCTAGATACATATGTTTTGCCAAACCTCACCATCTTTCCTTAACCTCTTTCTCCTCTTTCTGTGCACTTTAAGAGCTTTGAGAATTTCTGATGCACCTCTTTCTCACTCATCTAATCTGATTAGATTATACACTTTCACTGAGGACTTGCTAGTTCGAATTTTGTTAGTGAAAACTTTTGCAGAGAAAATCTGAGAAATGGACTCAAACACAGAAATTAATTCAGGAAACCTACCAACTGCTGGTGTGAATGCTACTTCTGTTTAGAACAACATTTGTCACATAAGAAGCCTTCTTAGCAAAGTTTGATTACTTAAAAGGTAAAGTTTGATTACTTAAAATTCTCTGCTCCTAGGCCCACAGATACCAAGTGCAAAGAACTGATAGATTCAGAAGACATTCTTCCACCCATGGATGTTGCTCTACAACAGAACAGCCAGAAATGTGCTCAGCTTGCTGGCAGACTTCCACAGGCAGGGTCACATTGACATTCCATGGACTACTATCTTATCACCTCCTCACTGCAGCCTCCTTTGAAACAATGGAGGAGTTGTCAGTCTGCATCTGCAGAGCTTTCTTGGTGACCAATCCAGCCCTTCAAAGACCACATTTGGTCAGAGAAAACGTAAGCCAAAGAAAAATGCACTTGTCCTACTAAGCTTGCTTCCAACCTATCCATGCTCAAAGAAATAATAACAGGCACTAGCTGCAGCTCTTACAAATGAAAATATCTCCTTTTATAAGTTTGTTATGTAATTTCAGGAGATACCAACAACAAAAATTGCTCTTACTGAAACCTTATAAAGAAAGATTAAAATTGTCGAGTCTCCTCACAGACCAGTTACCATGGCACAAAATACTAGCAGTGAAGTAAAATCTATTAAAAATCATCTTCAGTTTTGAAAATGTGATTTGCTGCAGAAAATTACTCAAAAATTTCTTGTGCCTTTCTGTAGTTGATGGTGATCTCTGCTTTGGAACTTGTCCCAGAAGTCTAATGAGGTCCAGAAACAAGGAAAATTTTGAAGATGTGGAAAAGCAATTTAATGGACCTTGGAAATCTCACCTTCTCATCTCACTATATCCCTGCCATATTTGCTTTTACTACTGTGCTTAGCCTAAAACCAAAATCAAATGAATAATGAAATCTGTAGTGGATTTTTGTGAATAATCTTCTCAGATTTTGGAAAATTTCTCTGTATTTCCTTTCCAGTGATGAGAGGGGATCCTTTTTTTTTTTTCACTGACATGGACTGTGCAGATCCAGTGTTGCCGATCTGTAGTTTTCCTAAACTTTAAGCAAGGCAATTATTTTCTAGGCTCAGCTTGCCCATTTTCTTAAGAAAATAGAATAGTGATGTTTAGCTATCTACATCTCAGACCTGTCAAACTTTTAAAATGGAAGCCTGTTTGAAATCAAGGGTCTGGGATGTGAAAAACCCAGGGCAGGAGTTGCCGTGTATTCCATGGGGAATGGAATGTTATTCTATGGGGTCAGTGAGGCCACCTTAATTGCTGACTGACTTTGTGTGCCTGGCAGTTGCCAGATGCAGGCAGAATACTTACAGATGTCTGACTAACTTCCACAAGGAAATGACTAGCACCTAGTACCAACCAGTTTTTCTGCACTGTAGAAAAAAAAAGGGGCCTTGAACCAAGTCTATTTTTATTGACTCAGGACTGCCTTGCCTGGTCTGGAGCCATGTTTGTGCCCACTCATGTCAACCAGGGATAGCTGCCAGTCTGCAAGCAGTACCATTTAGATCTGACCACTATACTGTACCTCCCAGTGGCATCTTCATGGTGCGTATCCTTGTCACCTCATCCCTGAGTTTCCCTTCACAGTAGTATGCACCGATAGTTTCACTGGCCTGTTCTCTCTTCCACACCACTGTTTTGGCTGCTGCTCTCTTGGAATCTTCATTAACTTCCAGTGGTTCTCGGTGCTGGTTTGCCACATCCTCCTGGTCCCGGCCTATCGTGATAGACTCACGGGAACGCCATTTGGAAGTGATACATATAAGTGATGTCTCGGAGTTGCCCACCAGAGGGAAGGAATTGATCAGTATGAGGTCCAGTGCTGCTTCTACTTTACCTGAAAAAAAAAAAAAAGCATCAAGTTAAAAAAAAAATTACTGCAGAATTCAAATATGTGACCAATCAAATCACCAGGTAAGCTGTGTCACGCAGTGCTCAGGGTTTCTCTGGCTGGTGTCTTGCACAGCTTTTGTGCAAAATCAGATGAACACAGATTAAGTATTCTGCTACAATGACTTGAGGATTTATTTTTTATGACACAAACAGATGGAGTTTGTTCTTCTCAGAAAAGGCAGTAAGTCTTGCAAACATGTTGAATTTCTTTCAAGAGCTGTTGTAGAAGCCCAAGGAAAGCCATAGGTTGCCAAAGCAGATAGATCTGTGTATAGTTAGACATGCACATAAATGCCTCAAATGCGGTGCTTTTCTGGTGATGGGATCAGTAGATGATAAGGTTGTCAGTTTAATGGTCTTTCCTTGATGTCCCTTACATGATTTAGTACATATGAACTGATGTAAATCAGTTATGACTTTCAGTTACAGGAGCGGGTAGTACTTTGAGCACGTGGAGTATTTTTTTGCAGCTGTTTTATGAATTTGGACTAATGATTTCATAGTCAATCACATTAAATATTTGAAGCCCTAACAGACACTGGCAAGGCCCGTGGCACAAAGTAACTTATGCAAAAACAAAATGCAAGTCGGCACCACTAGTTAAGTGAGGTCAGGTTTAAATCACTCAAAATTGCTTCTTTTGATCAGTAGGACTGCCAGAAACACATAGAGATGAACGTTTCTTTGAAAATGAGAGATACAAGCCTAATTAAAATATCCTCTAGCAGAGTGCCACACTATTAGTTGTTCAAATGTGCATAGCTGGAGGGAAATTCAGCTCTCCTATAATGAACAATTGGCAAATAATAGGCGTTTCCCTTTATTTTTTAAGTTCAGGGTAAGGAGAAGGGAAACACATTTTTTCCAGCTGAAACAGGAAGAATAATTGATTTCTTTTATTCATCACATCTATTTTCCTGATTTGGATACAAGTATATTTTGTATTTACATAGAGAGACCTAATATTTAGTGCCGGTCAGCTTCCAAATGTTCTCTGATGGGAAGGAAGGGGTATAGTCTTAGATAAGGGAGGTCAAAAGGTCTTAGTGCTGACTGCAGTCTTTGCGTGTGTCTCTGCAGTGCTCTGGGCCAAGGGAGGAGGTCCTCCTCTGCTTTCAATGCAAGCAACCACTCTGGGGACTGAAGTATCTTGACAGCACATTGACACTCACCACACCCAACCAGTCTTCCACAGCCACCACCCTTTCATGTGCCAGCCCAGATAACTTGCAGTTACATAATGGAGAAATGAAACCTTCTGGAAAGGACACAACAGCCATTAAAGTAAATATAGCATAAACGTGCAGGTCAGCAAAGTCAGTTCATCCTGCTGCATACTGCAAATATAAATCCTTTGAAAAAAGTTAAAGAGGTATGTGATGGAAATGAGACCAGACTCATGCATTCATTTTACAGGGCATTTGTCGCAAGCCTCTTAGTTTTTTATGAGGAACATTTGTGCTTTTACTATGGATCTGATACATCAGCCAAAGGCAGATATAGTTCAACAGTCACCAGCACTGAAAGCAGCTTCGGTTTATATCAGCAAGGATCACATGCAGGCTAGAGATGTTCTTAAAATCACAAACTGCAAGATACTGTTTTTTGCAAACTTTGTGAAACTCAGAATCAAATCTGGATTCAAATTCTGTGACTTGATGTGACTTTCTGTGTTGAGGTCAGGCATGGGGTTAGAGAGCAGAAGTGAAATATTCTGATATTTCTGCCTGGCGTCCACAGGGCACAGAGCTGAAACTGCCTTTCCAATACAAAGGTGTGGGCCCAAGGGGCTGGTGTCCTTCAGAGGATGGCTGGTCATCCAGGGCTCCAGTTCCATTTTCCCTAGCATTTCTCTGTTCCTCTGACTTCTAACAAAGTTTTAAAGGGGAAAATAACACCTCTTTCTTCCCCTGCACCTCAACCTTTTAATACTTTGAGAAAAAGCAGTAGGAGAATCTGAATTTTGAGGACCAGCTTTCTTGCTGCCTTTGATCCATATGCAAAGCAATATTCTACCAGATTTGGGGCATTTGCTGCGTATCTGGTTCCTTGTAGTAATAAAAATCATGCAATAAAGGTGTAGAATATGTAGACATATTGCTTATTTAAACTTGAGAATATTCTGGGTGAATCAAAATCTAGCCACCAGTGAATGGATAGCGTTCTGATTCATTGTCTAAAGATAGGTGGCTCTTTGTCATATTAAACACTGCAGAGTAGCCCAGACACCTCAGTGAAGCAGATGGAACACAGATGAAGTTTCTTCCCAGAGAAGCACAAAAGGGTTTTCTGCCTCTAAAAGGAATTTATATCTATGTGTAAGTATGGAATTATATGCCAAGCATGACTTTGCAGCTAAGGTTTCCCAGCTGCAAGCAGAATTTAAAACAGTGAAAGTTTTGCACTAAGAAAAGCTATGCTTTAGATATAATTTGAAAAATTAAAAAAAAGGCACCTTGGCAATCTAAGGCCTTTGAGATGATAATTGTGCTTTCTTTGACTCCACTGGGTAGGGATTCCTACAGCATCTCTTTATGGTAATGCAATTTCAAGTAATCCAACTGTTCTTGCTAAAAAGGAACTTACCTAGTCTGGCAAAATTTAGGCAAATCATATCCTAGATGTTAATGAAGGCTTTGAGTATGTAAGAACCAAACAAGGACAACAGAATTTAGCACAAAAAATAAGAGACAGAGAGGAGCCTATGTCTGCAGCAAGGACCTGTGTGCTGCCTTGAAAAAGTCCTTTCACTCCTGCCCTGGTCCTTGAAGAACAGACCTTATCAGGAAGGCAATTTGCTGTGTGTGCAAATAGATTTTGAGAAGAGAAAGCACTTGCAGAAGGCTGTTGCTGTAAATGGGAGATACCATGCAAGGAAGATCCATTGCCAAGAATTTATGACACATCACTCACAGTGATGCAGTGCTTTGAGTCTTTCCAGCACAGTGAAAATGGCATCCTCTAAACAAGTTTAAATAACAGCACACTGACTATAGCCCAGACAGCAAAATGAATGGAGGGAAACACTTGCAGTTCCTCTTGGTCCACTCCAAATTACACAGGATTGTCCTGTCTCTTGCTGGGTGATATTCAACTGTATCTTTCATAGCTTTTCTAGTACAGATTTCTGCAGCCCAGAGAGTCAGTTGTATCCTGTACTGCATCCAAAGCAGCGTGGCCAGAAGGGCAAGGGAGGCGATTCTGCCCCTCTGCTCTGGTGAGACCCCATCTGGAACACTGTATCCAGCTCTGGGGTCCCCAGCACAGGAAGGTCATGGACCTGCAGAAATGGGTCCAGAAGAGACTATGTAGATGATGGAGTGCTGGAGCACCTCTCCTCTGAGGAAAGGCTGTGAAAGGTGGGATTGTTCAGCCTGGAGAAGAGATGACTCCAGGGAGACCTTATAGCACCTTCCAGTTCCTGAAGGGGCTACAAGAAAGTTGGAGAGGGACTTTTGTCAAGGGCATGTAGTGATAGGATAAGGGGTAATGGCTTGAAACAACAGGAGGGTCAATTTAGATACAAAGAAGGAATTTTTTACAACGAGGGAGGTGAACCACTGGAACAGGTTACCCAGAGAAGTTGTGGATGCCTCATCCCTGGAAGTGTTCAAAGCCAGGCTGGATGGAGCAGCCTGGTCTAGACGAAGGTGTCCTTGTCCATAGCAGTGAGATTGGAACTAGATGACCTTAAAAAGGTCCCTTCCAACTCAAATTATTGTATGATTCTATGACATTCACCTGGGGAAATTGTGCTAAACAGAGAATAAATTTGTCATGCTGTGTCTGTAGTCCCTGTGTGTTCTCATTCCCTACCAAAATGCCATTCACACATGCACACATGCACACATGTTTTCTGTCCTGCATTGCACCAGCAAAACTTGGCTAGGATCAGCTGAAAGAAACAGTTCTCAGAAATTCCGTGGAACACATCCCAGCCATAGTTCTACTCAAAGAGCAAGCAAGTCTCTGACAAAGGTTAAAATATCACTCCTCTAGACCATTATTGGTGCTAGACACTAGAGTTCATGAGTGACTGTGGCAATCTTGAGCTGAGATAGTTTAATGCCATAGATACAGTAACTCTTAGGAGAAAAGTGTTGATTTGTCCTTTCCTCTGACAGTCCCTGCCCATATACTTCCGTATTTCCACTGTTAACCCTTGTCTTGTCTCAAGGAAAACATGGGAAAATTCTAGGCATTTTCTACCTAATGTAGGACCTTTGCAAAGTTGCCTGTTATTTGGAAAAAATGTTCAACACTGGAATGCCTTATGCTCCTCTTCCATAACAGGCAGCCAGACTTGTCAGCTCCATCACAGGATAACCACACCTCACTGTCCTTCAAAGCACATATAATATGGACGCAGGTCATATTTGCAAGGGGTATTGAGAATTCAGAGTTCTGAGCAAAACGTATAGGTGTTAATACTGATTGGTAGTGGAAGCAAAGAAATTGTTTAGACATGACACACCTAAAGATGTATTTATTTCCTTGTATTTGTAGAGCAATTATTGACTTCTTGAAGAAACTGTAAGCAGGAAGTCCTCTTGGCATTTGGAGTGTAACAGAAGAAGGAGAAGATCTGTTGTAAGAGGTAAGCGGAAAGATTAATACTTTTACAGTACTAATTATTTGAGAGAAGATGAAAGGGCAGAAAATTCCAGTAAATTCCACTCCATTTTTCACTAAGTGAAGCAGAGAAGAGATGTAATATGTAATACCTATGTAGTTCTTTCTTTCTCTTACGTTATCGCTTGGAGCATAAATTATTCCGGCTGTTAAGAGTCTGGGAATAGGAATGTAAAACATATAGATAGTATATTAGCAGGGAAAAAGTAGAATCTGTGCTTAGTTTTGGTGTTATGCTGAAAGTGAAACAGTCAGTTGCGTATAACACTCACTGCAGCATTTGAAAATCATTTAGAGACTGGTGAAAGCGTATGTTCCAAACTGTTAAATCATCAACCCTTCTTCCTGCAAGTTTCTTAAAATACAACAGTGAACACTCCCTCTGCTTGAAATAATAAGGTTTTGACTTAGAACAAACCCAACTTGCTAAATAGCCTAAACCTCAGTATTTCTCATTGTGTCTGTTTTGTAGTTATAACTTCAGCTGTACCCTCTCCAGTTTTACTTTTTGGTACAAAACAACATACCAGATTAAAAGAATTAAATTAAATCTATTTAGGAATACAAATGGCAATCATACAAGCAATTTTGATGAGGAAGTATGGCATTTGATTAATTCTTGGGGAAGTACTGAATAAACTATGTGATTTTTTAAAAAATTAATTAATTAGCCAGTGTGGAACATAACCAGGCTGGAAATAATGCAAGTTAAATATGAATGAATAAATAAAATAGAGACCAAATGCACATGTCTCCACTCCCAAAAAGAAAAAATAAAGTACTCCTTACTTAATATTAAAGCCAGTCAGAAACTAACCCAAAACACTAACTGTTTAGGCATATTTTTCACAGGGAGAGTGGAACATATGCCAAACCAGAACCTGGCAATATTGTTTTTTTTTTTCTGGGCTCTCAACACTTCTCTTACATTATTTTTGGTTCATTCTCTAAAGAAGTAAGTAATTTGGGAGGCTTTGAAACCATGTATTCATTTTATGGGCTCAGTGGTCTTTAAGTGTCCTAGAAATTTCATCTGGAATGCAAAGATAGCAGTGGCTCAGGTAATTTCTCCCAGTGAGTCAGATTCTCCTCTGACAGCTCAATCCTGCACAGGAAAACAAGGCTGAAGTTATTGTTGTCCAAAGAGATTAAGATTCTCTGCCATACAATGGGAACAGCAGGGAAGAAAAAAAAGACAGAAATGCTCTGGGAAAACATCTGATAAATGAGCTAACAGACAGGTTTCCCAATAAAACCATTTTTGTTGTTCATTTAAAGAATCTTCTTGTTGTATCTTGCATGATGCTACTGTGCAGCTGTGAGATGCTTCACAGTTCAAATACCAAGACCACTTGCCCTTAGAAATAGGGCACTATTTGTGGGGGGAAAGTATCGTGAAACTAATAAGAGATGAAAAATTAGTGACAGGGTATCACTATGCTATTTAGCAGTAGCAGGAAGACCAGAGCACACGTATGAAAAATGGAATAGTTTGTCAAAGGTAAGAGGGCTGCCTATCTTGGTATCTGCTCATCTGCCTTTGGTTACTTCTGGTGCAGCTGAAGGAAATGTCACTGCCTTCTTTTTTTCTCTGCATGTCAGTTGTTTCACAACCTACCAAAACCATCTTGTAAGATGAAAAATCTAGAAGAGAAACACTGCTGCAGCTTAGTTGGAGGTTTCTGGGGGTAGGGAGCCCATGACTAAATATGTGTTTGTGTGTGTGTGCGAGTAACCAAAACATGAGAAAGAAACCAAAACATGGTTTGTCATGATTTCTCCTTATGCCTGGTTGACCACAAGTGAGTGAAGTGAAAAACAACATATCAGCAGCAATGGCTACTTGAATAACCAGATGACAGCATGCCAGGTAATGCTGAAAATGCTGGAAAAAGGTGAGAAATGTGGGAAAGCTCAAGTAGGACAGGCTTGTAATTCAGATGCATGTGGTTGGATTTGCAGCCAGCAAAATATCATCATAGCATACCATCAATAGTGTATTTGCACACCAAAATAAATATGTCTGTAACAAGGCTGGCCCTTGTCCAGTTGCATTATGAAGCTTCTATTTGTACCGCAAATGTGTACTGCCTGTTGTATGTGGGCAAGTGCTAAGCCAAAGCAAGTAAAATAACACAGGTGATTAATTAGTCAGTGCATACAATAGCATAAGGTTGGCTGTCTGTGATCACTGACTGCTGGGAGAACACATTCTAATACTCTTGCCTGTACAGAAGTGCACCCTCACTTTGCCACTTACTGATTTTTCTGACTAAAGTAGCTGGGAGGTGTTTCTGGTGCTAAGCACACTTTGTGACTACGGAGGCCAAGGCCCCTGACCGGTGTCTTGTCTGTGATGAACAGCCAGGAAACAACACAAGGGAAAATCATCAGCACAATCAGAAGTGCAGTTGGAACTGCATTGTCAAGGAAAGCTTGTTATACTCCAAAGGAGAAATTAACTAAGCCACTTCATTAGTCAGGCTGACAGTGCAAAAAATAAATAGCAGGCAAAAAAACCTACCAGCCTTGAAGTAAAAAGCTTACATTTCTGAACAGAGAAATGCAATTTGTTAATGTATCTTTCAAAAATCCTTTCAGGACTTAGTAAATGCCTAATATCTTTACACCCTAAAGGGGTTAATAGTTCCAAGTGATGAATTGCAAAATGTATTTTGATAGCTTTTTAACTTCTTTAAGATATGACCCTTGTTTAACAGTTGGAGAACAGCTATCAAATCTGTAATATAAACAATCAGCATTTTAAACTCCTTATAGGAAAGCCTCTATTTTAGACATGGGTTGTTCTTTGCTGTGTGCCTCCACTGAAACCACAGTGGAACAGCATCCTAAATATGATTTACCAGCACAGGACAGACACTGTCTTTAGAAGGCAGTTCTTCATTGCAGATTCTCTAAGATTTTCATCTCTCCAGCCCCAGATAGATCTTATATTACAGAGGGACCTGCCCATGGAACTAAATCTGTTTCACACAAGTAGTAGGTGCATCCATTTTTGGTTCATTGCTCCTGTGCCTATCCAACACCCTTCATACCACAATGACTCCTTGGTCTTCCAAGAGAGCTGGACACGGTTTTTTGTTTAAGAGATGGGTCTAGGCCAAGCACACTCAAATGTATGTGACTGATACAGAGCAGGTTTCCAGCCCAGGTAATTCTCATCATGAGCACATGAAGGACCCCTGCCCTAGGGCCATCTGCTCAGTGACAATCAATGTCTATGACTTCTATTCTCCCTCTTGTTCACTGAAGCTTTCCTGATAAAAATCTTGTGGATATCAGACAATCTGTGCAAAATATTACAACTTCAGTTTTCCCTTAAATGAAAATTCAGCAAAAAAGTAATCTATCCATCTTAATTATGACTAAGTATGAAAACCATATAATACATGTGTATTCATGTATCTATATATGAAAATTGTATCTAAAACAATAGCATATGTTGACACTTAAAAATGTAGTGTGGTTTCATTTCACCCTTTCAGATTTGATTCCTTTGGGCCTGATGTAATGCCTTTCCACTCTCAACTATTCCCAGCTGTTGAAATGACCTTTGGGAACACAGGCTTCCTGAGAGCTACTCTGCATCTCAGTAGGTGTGAACCAGGCACAGTATGGCAGGCGGATGCAATTTCAGGGTCTCACAAATCAATTACACTTCAGGAACAAAAAGTGAATTTGGTTTAAAATTCCTCTAATTCACATTAGTAGTTTGATAATTTAGGTGTCAGAAAGGTTGTGGATCAATGTAATGTCTGGTCATGTAACAAATACCTGATATTAAAACCTCACAGTTATAGTTATGAAATTCCCGACATTCAAAGGTCAGAAGTGGTATTCCTCCATTTCTTTGTGGGAGGTTCAAACTCCAGCACTCAGTCATACGACACTGAAGTTCAGGTGCCACTTGATCTGACAACAGCCTATTTGAAGATGCTCACAGAGGCCTAGTCCCTTCAATTATAAGTTAATTTTCAAAAGAGAAATACAAGTCTTGAAACAGAATTGTTAGAACTTTCCAATCCAACTAAAACTTTTGACTTGTCATTTTGAAAAGCTTATAGCATTATAAAGGTGCTTGTGTCTCTGGTAATGTATGTTAAAAGCTGTTCAACTTTGTAAATATGAAAATGAGTCACATAATAATGATAATTTAGATTTTTTTTCATAACCCCTACTGATCCCAAAGAAAATGCAGCCATCAACATAGATGATAGAGAGCTATTGAATGCTACTGCACTGGTTTGCTCCACTGTTATCCTTTTCTAAAAAGGCTATTATAATATTTTGAGTCTTTTACCATATATGGGTCCAACAGCTAAGTGAGAAAAAGAAATCTAGTATCTTTAGAAAGCCACTGGATCTAAGATTATTGGCAGAGCAAAACCGTAGCACAGAAGATTCTGTCTTGGAGAATGGAGACATTTGACAATATATTTGTTTCCTGATAGAAATAGTCAAATGTTCTTGAAGCTAATTGTAATTGTTGCTGGTTTTCACCAGTCCTTTACTGATGGTGGTCATCTTGCTAAAATAAGGCTCACACTTGAACATTTCTGAGAGTTAGCTCACTGTGAGAAACTGCAAGCAGATTTCTAGACCATTTGAGGACACCTGAGGATGTCTGAAGCACTTCTGAGGAAAAAGGCAAGTTGTGACACTCATTCCTTGCCTTTAGGGGAATAAGTAAATCTGCAGCTCTTCTTTGGTCAGAACTTAACCAACTGAACCTAGCCACAAGCTGAGCATTGGAATCCATACTTCAGGATATATGTCAGCATAATTTTGCTACTCCAAAATGTCAGGAACATAAACAACCAAAAGAAAAAACATGTGGTGATACTCAGTACAGTTTGAAGAATCCCAGCAGTATTAAATTCAACTCCTTATCAGTTTCATTGAACATTTGCCGTGGAATGTAGAGAGTGCAAAAGTGAGCATTTGTGTATACTTTGAATGCCATCTTCCACTCTGGATCATTAGTTCTAGCTGCTAATGGAGTACTGCTATTAAAAATAAAAAGACATTAAATCAAAGGCTATTTCTCCTAATGGGAGCCAAGTCAGTGCTTTTCACCTAGAAAAAGGGTGGAGTGGATTTTGTGCCTACCCAGCAACACACCCAGAGAAGTCCACAATCATCGGGGACAAGGTTAAGCCAGTTCAGTGTCTGTACGGAGTGTAGACTCTCCCCTGCTCAGGGAATGTCATTCCGGCTTTCCTGAACTCCGCCTGCAGTATCTAGAGGAAAGCAGGCTCGCATTGTCTTCCACTGCTCGCCCCAGGAAACATGATATCATTCTCAAACAAAAGCGGGAAAGCTGACAGATCTATTGAGATGGGTGTGACTACAGCACACACCTCGCTGGTCAGCCCCTGTGGAAAATGCAGTGACTGGCAGCCCATTGGTGCTGGGCTGTCTGTGCTCTCCACATTTTTATAGCTAATCTCTGCAAATGACTTTTGTTTCTCCTCTACTTGTGACTTAATGAACGTTGTTGCTGTCTATGTCAAATAGGTATATGACACCATGCAGAGAAATAGGAGGGACAAGGAAAAAAGGTGGAATAACTGGACTTCTTTTCTTCTCCATCCATAGTGCGTACAGCACCGGATATTTCCAAAAAGTGTAATGCTGGAAGTGATCTGAGGGCTAAACAGGTTGAATGCATGTGCAGCTAAAAAAAAAAGAAACTGAAGCCACAGAAGAGGAATTGGTAATAACAACATGTAGCCTATTACAGCAATTGCTAGATAAGAATATTTCCAAACATGATTTCAACAGATTAAAAACTTTTTTTTTTTTGCCTGCATTAACCTCTAGCCTTTTATAGATGCCAAAAGTAACATCTCAAACTCGTAATTTTATTGTTAACAGCTGTTGGCATGCTGCTAATCAAGAAGATCTGTACAGAGCAATTGTGAAGAAAGTTGCAGGGAAATAAGGACTTCTGCCTTTTCGTGCTACTTTCTGGTTTTCACTGCAGGACAATTTGCAGTTCTACAGCACATTACATTTTTACTGTGAGGTGGACTTGAACAACCTGTATATATACATCTCATTGCAATGGTTAAGGGTGAGTTAAGAGTCTAAGGTTGTCATGTGACTTGTATTTTTCTTTTACAGATTTTTACAGAAGAAACTGACTAGAAAACCAAAATGAGGATTGTAAAAGTGATCTTTACTCAAATGTGGACTAACTTTGAATCTGATGGCAGGAGAACAGCCCTCAGGGCTCTGCATGTGATAGGTTCATCAATGTATCTCTGAATCAACATTATCAACATTAATGCTGAAATTACTGTAAACTAAATTTGAATTAGTATAATATTTGTGTATACCTTTCTACAGATATCTCTTATGATAACTTCTGATTTGCTGAACTAATGACATTTGCTGATAATACTATATAACTGTGTTTTAAGTGGTTTTAATTGATCTTGTATTTTTTTCCCTCTTTTTTCCACTGACTCTCATCTAAATGCCACTTGTGGAATCTTGTCTAAAATCAGATACTGGAATAGCTACACATATCCAGTGTACGGCTAGTTCTTAAAGTCAGTCACAGAAGTCGACATTAATCTGTATTTAGAGCAGATTCCTTAGGGGAAGACACCAAGAGTTTCAATGTTATCAGCTGTCTAAAAAAATTAGTACATTCGATAGAAAAGAAACCCTGCTGCAACAAATGTATCAACAAACAACTTCAACAGTTAAAAGCTGCAGCAGTGAATCCTACATGTAGCTAAATCATCCCCAGTTGCTTGGCCCCAGTCCTGCCCTCACTCGCTGCAAGAGCTCTGCACAGAGAAGTGGACTCACTGAAACAAACATGAGTACTTAAATCAGTAAAGGTAAGCGCTGGAGTGAAGGGTAGACAAGTCAAAGGCTAGGTGCATACTGTGTGAAAAACAAAGAAAGGCATGACAGGTCCACTACAGCTATTAGAGCCAAAGTTTACCTGAAATCAACAGGCTGAATCCATAGAGAACTAGGTGTGCTAGAGGGTCCATGCTTTCCAAAGTATATCCATCCAGTTCTTACAGCTGTTCATGGAGTATCCTTTCCTCGGGGCAGACCTTTAGCAGTTACTCTTGTCCTGCATGGTACGCTGTTTACAAGTCACAGGCAAGAAATCAGAGCACTGGCGCAGGCTGGAACAGTCTCATTGCTGTCTGAGTACAGGGAGTTTAAGTTCCTTTTTCCTGTTTCCTTTGTAGATTAGGATGGGAAAGGCAGGATCTTAAAGGCATTTTTGTATCAGCAGGACTGCAGGGGAGTGCAAATCCCATCCATCCAGCAATACATCAAAACAATTATCTGGAGCTGCTGGAGAAGCAGGGGACTGCTGTTGTTCACAGTCAGCAGAATAAGAACAATGATGGCATCCTCCAGTAGGTGTGAGAGTGGAAGTAAAACATCCTCCACCTAGGTAGAGTAGGTGGAAAGTGCTATTATCTCATTCTTGAAGTCCAGGTCTGCTAAGTTCTCAGGGTGCTATAGTGTATTCCCTTATTTATTTAATCCACACATAAGCTGCTGGCTGCAATGCATTTCTGCACACAATAATGAAAATAAGAAGTAAACAGTAACAAAGCAGCCAGCTGAATCCAGTATAGACCAAAGCCATCCACAATCCAGCAAACTATTCCCTTAGTTCATGTGTTTTACTGTTAACTATTTTTCTTTACATTTGACAATTGGAAACAGACTGAAAACTTGTTGCAATAATAAATCTCATACAGAGTTATTATGACTTCAGTGGGATTAAAACGCCTGCATCACTCAGGGAGGTCTTAAAACTCAGAAGCTAAAACAAAACACAAAGAAAAAAATACAAAGAAAAGCAGAAAAAAAATGAATGAAATAAATTTAAAGACAGCACTCGTATATATAAACAGAATTGAAATTAAAGAGCACTTGACAAAACATGATCCATGGCAATATAGCATTTGAAAGTTCTGTAGTTCTGCCAAGATGCCAACAGCCAGAATTACTTTTATGGAAATACAGAAAAAGGAATTTTCAGCACAATTTTGGAAATGGGGTATGGGTTTATCCTACTTTGATTTAATCTCCTTTTAGCCTTTGATTGTAGTGTAGATTTCACAGAGGAAGTCCTTCACACCCAAGATCTAGTGCCACGTGGAGAGAAGGGTTACAACCACAGCAAATGGGAAGGCAGCAGCCCAGAGTTCCTTACGTGTGTCCCGCCTTTCCCTCCATATAACCAAAAGCCAAACCAAGTAGAAATTTATACTGAAAATACCCTGTGGGTGCAAAAACACAGTATGAGGTACAAACACTACTAAAATTCCTTTTTGATGCTTAAAGGAGGCAGAATATAAGATATTTACGTGGTTTGGTTTCAGACTAAAATAAACACATATATTTTGTCCATTTTAGATTTTGGAGAACATCTACTCTTCTTTTACTCTTAGATGTGAAGCAGTAGTGATCACCCCTCTCCAATTGCACCTTAGCTTTTATAAGTCTGCAAGTAGAGATCCCTCCAATATCAGAACACTTACTATATTAGCAGATACTAAATATTGTCATATTTCCCATCTAGTGGATAACTGTTTCATTATTCATTTAACCTGTTTATAAGTCGGCCAATCCTCAATTATTTTTGATTTGTTGAGGGATGGGGAGCAGGAAGGAAGGAGAGGGGACAGGCTTAAACAACTGCGGTCAAGGCTGTGGTTCTCCAGATTGCTGCTCTAATCTTAGAGGGGTTTTCTAAGTTTCCACTTAAATCTCACTTTCCTGCTGTAAAGAGGTCACTAAAGAGAAATGCATCATGTCTCCATTTGAAATACACCTAAATAGAAAGTAATGCTTCTGATACTGATTTTGCAGTATGAATAATGGGCCAGGTGAGCTGTTCATTCTTTTTTGAAGAACCAACTTGTGCCTACTGATCATTTCAGCTGCCATGATGACAAGGTAGTTATTTATCTCAGAGTGGACAGCCTGCACATGAAGCATTCCACAAATACAAGGTTGCAAAGGCCTGCTGAAGCCAGAAGAGAGGAGATACATACCAACCCAAGCCAGAATTTGTTTAGGGTACCAGCATCAGCAGGATTGTGTAGTTCATTCCTGTTTCATTACAAAATTTAATTTTCGAAGAAATGAAGAATAGCATCTACAATTCAGCAAACACTAAAGTACTCCTTTATATGTAGTATGTGTTAAACGTAGGTCTGTTTCTATTTGGAAAGCTTTTAAGTGCCACCACTTAATTAGTGCTCCCACTAAAGTCCAAATTAATCACATGATAAGCTTTTTCTACTGCAGAATTTAAAGGATTTCAATATTCTATCTTATTCTCACTCAACATTAAGTGTCTGCTAGGTCTACCTTTCATATTTTCGTCGTTATATTTCATGTGCCTAGAAGGTAAGTATTTTTTAAGGTAGGTCATATTAATTTTGTGTCCCTTGAAGTAAAAACTGTATTATCTGATCACCTTCTGATTAGTGAGCGACACAAAAGTGCAGTAGAATTGCCTGTCCCCACCAACAAACAGATAGTCCTTAGCTAATGGGGATACTGAGTCTCAGCCTGCATTCACTATTAATGACATGAAGAATTCCGAATAGCCTTTGGCAAAACCTGATGGCCAGTCAAATAAACTGGGCTAAAAGTAAGGATGGGACAAGGAGTAAAATATGGTACAGAGTTACTCTAACTTTTATTGCATATGGGGCTGTTGACTATCAGGGTGTCCAATGAGCATCCTTGCCACATCTTCAGGTAGGTATGTAGCTGTATTTTGGCCCCATAAACGACACTCTTGTCTTTTCTAAAGATACTTGGAAAGACTCCAAAAGGCAATTTCGAAAGAGTTCCCCTCAGAAACATCAGTTTTGTTGGTGGTTAACTGCTGATCCAAACATATTCACATCTTAACCCCCAACATAATGGCATGCATAAGTTTAAATTACTTGCAGCAGGGAAACAAATTGTCTTCCAACATGTAAATATAACCCTAGCATTAAACATGGCTTTTCATAACTGTCTTTGCTGAAGGCTAATTTTATGATACGTCAAGTGCCCTGAACTCCTGACACCAGGCTTTCCTCTTTAGATAAGCAGCACACTTGTCTCAAGGACAACCCATTCATACATGCTGCACCACATGGAAATATGTGAAGAGGAAAAAGAGACAATGCCACTGCACTTCTTTAGTCAGGTAGATGTGTTAGCAGAAATCACATATCCTCTTGCAGTGTCTGGTCACATTATATTTTTTGGAACCAAGCCATTACTTTGGCCTTGACATGATGTTGATACGTCTTATTAGGAGGCAGTAAAGGAACTTTAGGAATTATTACTCACCACAGTCAGCTAATGTGAAACAAAGGCTCACAAATGATGGGGTTTAAGCTTCTTTTCTCAAACAGATCCTGTTCTCCTCAGCAACATGGCCTATGCCATTGTGGCCAGCTGTAGCCCTTAAGCCATCTATCTGGGACCACGTGGAAGTGAGAGGTAGCAGACAGGTGGCCAGGGAGAGGACATGTGCAGCTGCTGGTCTAAGAACTCAGGATGAGCACTGCTCCTACCACTTCAGTGGCAGTGGTAAATTGAGGGAGGTAAAGGTTTCTGGGGTACATGTCATGCAAACGTGGATAGGACAGTATGGAGGAATGGTGCTATCGAAATGGGTAGTTCTGAGAAACCTTAAGGTGAGGTAGAAAAGGTAACAGTTTTTTGCTGCACTGCTTCCCCTGGATATACATACTCAGAAGGCAATTCAGGGTTGCAAACATATGATCCACTTTTTTTGCTCAGCATTTTTGTTTTCTTTTCTAAAAAAGAGTTTCTCTTGGAGAACATAGCCTGGAAAATGGCTGAGTACCAAGCAGTCTACAGAACAGCCTTAGCCAAAGGGAGCTGTTGCTTTCCTGTCTTCCTTGATACTGAAATGAAAGGGAGTTTACTGAATGGAATTAAACACAGGACCTGATGGGGATCTCAGGTTTCTTTCAAAGGGAAAGCTCAGCTGATGAAAAAACACAAGAGTACTTTAGAGTTTCTGTATGAGTAAAGTCATTGTGAAGAACATTAGGCCATTTGTCTAACATCTATGCTCTGAAAACTTCTGCTTTGCAAGTCACTTGTATTCTTTTGAAAAATGCTTCATGTATATTTTAGACTAGCCTGCTCATTGTCAGCAGAAGGACAAAAAAAATGCTTCTCTGTTGTACTACTTTCATTGTAATTTCTTACAATAAATTTTGAAGGACAAATGAGTCTGTGTGTTTATGTTTAATGGCAACAATTGTATATCCAAATATCTTTAAGATATTGATATTAAATCTCCCCAAATGATGCACAGCAATAATAGTAGGGCATGAACAAGGCAAATTTCATGTTTTTGCCATCTGGAGAAATAAAGATTAATTTCATAAGCCTTGTAATGCATATGATCTTTGAAGATCTGACTACTGTTTCCAAGGACCAGGAAATGGGTCATGCTGACTAGATCTCAGGGGTAGTGTTCTCAGCCATTAGGGTTACAAAAATTCATTCTTAATATCCTGTTTGCAGGACCTACTATCTTCCACTGACTTATTATCACACTGTTAGTATGATTTAATGGTGCTTTTTAATGGTGATTTTAAACAAGCACAACTTATGATAAATTTCCTGTCCACCTGCCTCTTCTTCCAAATTTGGGACTGGAAGTCTTGCAGAAATCTTGGAAATCTGAAGGCTTTATTTAGAATTTTGTCTCTCATGCATAATTGTTAAAGTCACTGATGCAACTGATAATTTCTACTATAGTCACTATTTTATTTTTCTTCCTAATTTTAAGAGGTGCTGAGTCCCCCTTACATCACAAGTATTTGTGGGCAAACTTGAGTTTTATGTTGGAGACAGGTCTTGCACCTTATTCATCCTTGCTGCACAGCAGAAATCTTGGGGCTGATACAAAGATACCAGTGCTCAGTGAATCAAGCTCAGTCCCTTTAAATGAATGTAGCTTTCAAGGAATTCACTCTACAAGAGGAAACAAGAGTGGATAATTTAATGTTTCTGGCTCTTTTTTTCTCTCTCTTTTTTTATTTAATGTGGAACATTTCCTCCCATTTCACACATTTGGCATATTGTCCAGTTAGTCCTCCTTCCTGAAAGGAGAACCTGTAAGTGTTGGGCTCAAGTCACGGCAAGAACATTTCTTCCTCTGGTCCAAGATTTTGTCAATCCCAACAAATGATTAATCAAAGCTGGGATTTGAATTCAGATCATTTCTGTAGCTGTGAATGCTTAAAGGCTTCCTCTTTACTCAAAAAGATGACAACTATTTTGTTTGGGACTAATCCAGTTCCCTTCTGAGTGATTGACCTGCATTTCAAGGCCTTGCTCTGCACATACAAGACATGTATCATTTGGTGTTCAGCTGCTATTCACACTGTGTAGCTGTTCAAGCGAGCTCCAGTTTTACGACCACTTTCAGAATCTGAAGGGTTTTCACTCTGATTGCTACATCCACCACACCCAGATGATTTAACACCATGAGCTATGTTTCCAAGGAGTTCACTCAAAGCAGGTCCTTAAGAACAGTTACAAAGTAATCTTTTAATCTCTTTCTCCTCAAACTAATACATTCTAATGGCTAGCACCTCGTCTTAAGGCCTGCATTATGCCTCGTAGTTTTGTTTTATACCAGCAGCAGGAAACTGGAAGTGTACTGAAAGAACTTACAACCACTTCACCTTGGAAACATGTCCCTACAATTACGAAACAGCACATACTAACACTAAGAGCCATTAACTAAAGTTGTCAGGAGGAAAGAACTCTCAGTGTTCCACCCGTCTAGAATTGCTCAAAGGAATACTGCATTGTTGACTTCTAAGCTCACTAAGAGAAATTTAAAAAAACAAACTTATTTTGAAAGACAGACAAGATTTTTTAATCACCGTTAAAAGTAGTGAAGGCAAGATGAAGCAGGAAGACCAACAAGAGGATTAACCTTTGCTTGCAGCAAAAATAAGAGTTTGCCCGGAGATATGATGACATCCCTTAATATATGGGAACAAGGTTGGTGCACTGTCATGCCATCATGAACTGGGAACACAGCAGTCGTTCCTGTGCTTGTCCTCAAGCAAAGGAGAAACAACATGGCAGCAACACACCCTTTGATTGAAGGCTTTGAAATTGAAATGCTTCTTGACGTACGGTGTGCCATTGAAGTGGGATGTGGAGTGACAATAATTGTCAAACATGGTATCCTAATGCCTCAGTGGCATCTTACTGAAGGGGGACTAGGTTAGGGAACTTTTAACAAACTGGAAAACATAACTCCATGGAACTTGTTGAAATGCACCCACATGTGTACAGAGGTAGCTGACTTATGGCATTGCAAGGTCATTCCTGAGTACCTTTTTTTTTTTATGGTGGTAAGAGAGAGGCTTCTGAATACTGAAAGACAGAGTATGTCACTCCTACCTTCAGGAGAGCAAGAAGAGTGATGCAGGGAATGACAGACTGGTCAGCCTCATCTCAATCCCTGAGAAAGCTGTGGAGCAACTAAGGCTGTATACGATTTCCAGACACATTAAGGATGGGAAGGTGATCATGAGTAGAGAGCACAGATTTATGAAGAAGAAATTATGCTTAACCAACCTGATAGCCATCCAAAATGAGGCAACTAACTCACTGAGCAAGGAGAGAGGTTAGGATGTTGTTTACCTCAACATAAGCAAGGTGTTTGCCAGAATTTTCCATTAAATCCTCATAGATAACGCTGACGAAGTATGGTTAAGTAAGCAGGCTCGGGGTTCACTGTGTGGTCAGTGGCCTGAAGTCCAGCTGGAGGCCAGACAGTAGTGGAATACCACAGCCACGGATATGGGGGCAATACTGTTTAACCTTTTCACTGATGACCTGGACGATGGGTCAGAGTTCACCCTCAGGAAGCATGCAGACGACACAAAGCTGGGAGGAGTGGTTGATACACCATATGGTGTGCTGTCCAGAGGGACCTAAACAGGTGAAGTGGGCAGCCAAGAATGTCATGAAGTTCCGACACATGTAAAGTCCTGCCCCTGTGGAGGAACAGTCCAGGCACCCACGCACAATGAGGGCTGAGTGGCTGGAAACCTGCTTTACTGAGAAGGTCCTTGGGGCCCTTCCTGGTGTACACCAAGCTGACCAAGAGCCAACAATGCACAGCAAAACAGGCCAGCAGTATTCGGCACATGTTAGGAAGAGCATTGCCAGGCAGGCTGAGGGAGGTGATCCTTACTCAGCCCTGGTAAGAGAGGTGAGCAGAAGAGGTTTTAAGTATCTCCACCTCGCAGATGCTGCCAGTTAATTCATGTCCTCTCAGTCTGAAGTCATAGCAGAAAATGGATAAAAGACTGCCTGGGTAGAGAGAGACCTGTGTTACTGAATTAGTGTCCTGATGTATACACAGGAGTTTCAGTGAAAAAGTATTGTGTGTCTGGTACTTAAACCATATTAAAAAAAAAAAAAGATATAAAGAGTTAAAGAAAAGGTGATTTTCACTGATACTTGAGGAACTAGGTAAGGGTACAGTTTACTCAGCTCACTACTGGGAGTGAGTTACTCATCTTCCAGAGGAAGATGAAACACTTGCCACATAGCTCATCACTTAGAATCCATACAGTTCTTTTCAGCCATGGGTACTATGACTGCTATCAAGGACCATAAGGATGAATTGTTAAGAGAAAGAATGAGTGATAAGATTCTCACACACAAACAGGTTATCTGAAGATCCTTCAGTAGAACAAGAAAAAGAACAGCATGCTAGAGAAAGGGGTTTCATGATAGGCACCTCCGGGGAACACAACAAAAACCTGTAAACTTTACCATGCTGTCTTACAGAACCACTACCAAGGAATAAAACCTTCCCCTGCCCAGAGAAAGCAAAGTCAGAGCAGTCTGTTTATTCAGTCTGCAGCTTTTTTCCATTGTTCACTACAATATGTTATTCTAGCACAAGTGGAATTCAGGAGGCGATCTCTCTGGCTGATGGTTTGATTGGTGAGAATATTAGACTTCAACTATCTCTGCAAATAATGGGCTTTCTCTGGAATAGCTGAAACTCTGACAGGAAGGAAGAGACTTTAGTGGGAATTTCCCCTAGATAACAGTCCTTAGTTTATAGAAATCCTGTTCCATTATCTCTAAATATTATAAATATATAAAGCGACACCGTTTACTGTGCTGAATTTGCAAACACAGTGCTCTCTGCACAAATCTTCAGTATTTTTAGGTTACAGATTTCTTCATATTCAAAATCACAATCACAGATTTGAGGAAATTTAGTGATAAAAATACAGAACTATTTCAATGGACTCAGAATATTTTCTAATTGTTTCTCTACTCCAGTTTTATAAAGTGAGGTGCATAGTCTACCTCTTTTCTGGAAAACTTTTCTATGAGAGCAGAACAATTATAAAACCAGTTCCCATTGCTTTTTAGTAGTTTCTTTCCACAAGGCTAGTTTACTGTTTAGCTAAGATTTCTACCTATAGTCAACTGTGCTTTTTCTATTTGATCAGGACTAGCTTACAATATACCAGGTGAAAGAAATTATCAATAAGCAGTTTATAAATACATTACCTGTAGAATGTGAGAGAAATATATAAATGGAATTTTTTTTAATCTAAGCATTTTCTGAAATTTCTATATCATAAAGTACTTTGTTATTTTCTACACATTTTTTTTTTCTATGTTGAAACTCTTCCTTGTCTTCTTGTCAGAGGTTCCATATGACACTGCTTGTTGAAACTGGAGGGAAAAAAACATTGCAGAAAATATACAAATAATTTTCTCTGCTATTTCCTTTACTGGTGAATACTACAGCAGTAAAATACTCCACACAAAATCAGTGTTAGTTATGTTTCACTGCTTTTTATCATAGTTCGCTCTTTATAATTACATCTTAAAAAATAAGGAAGTTAATTCTCCATTAGGAAATGACAATTTAGTGGCATTTGCTTTTATTTTAAGATTTTACACTACGAAGCAATTTTGACTTTAAAAGACACTTGTCATCCTTAGATGCTTTCCTTACTTGGTATAAATTGCTATCTATATAGGTATGGTATGCTGGTATTACCATTTAGCTTATTACACACTTAATTTAAGATAATGCATATGACAACCTGTCAAGCAGTCCTCCTGCTCTGTTTGGAAGGGGTAGGACTACAGGGCAATTAGAAATTCAGTGTGTAAAGCAGACTAAAATTTCACATTGAGATGCAATTCAGCAACGGGCCTCAGTAACTCATTGGGCAGTATTTCCTTTTTGTTTCTAAAATTCAGATGTTTATTTCTAAAAATTTTAAACATTGCAAAAGGAGGGATAGTATTAAAACCTGTAACTTCTAAAAACCCGGTAAAATAATTTTAAGAATATCTGTCACCCTAGTGGTGAGTGAATGATCTCAGTAGTCCAGCTTTCCATGCGGCCTTTGCACATCTCTCATTGTTGGTCCATTCGGGCAGGAAGGAAATGCCTAGGTTCAGTTCTTGGTGTTCTGCAAAGCTTCTATGAGAGCTTGGTTGTATTCTTTGACCAGCTTTTTCACATTCTTCTTTATTGCCTGGTAGTCACTCTCCTGACTTTTTGTTGCTATGACTGATTAAACGAATTAAGGAAACAAACTGCCAGTATGAATATGAGCACAATCACAAATCACAAGGGAACCGTAATACCATACACTTCCTTCTATGAAAACTGTCAAGGAGTGAAAATAGTGGAAAAAACTCAGACTGGGGCTAATTTACTAGCTGCCATCTCATGACAAGCACTGTAGAAAAAAAAAGTGATTACATGTCTGAGTCACTTTTGTTTTCATATATATTTATATATTTATATAGGCAGTAAGTCCCTCATGAAGGACTCTGCCTATTGTTACACTGTAAACCAAACCATTTCAAGGCACTCAGCTATGTACAGCCATACAGTCTGGCTACAAAAGTCCCAGTCCCAGAAAGCAGCCCCTCTCCAGTAGCCTAAGCAGACATACTCTGTTCAAGGGTCTGCACTTGGATAGGCAATATTTCATACCAAGTTAGGAGATACTTTAATATCCTGATCATCTTTTCTCTTGGTTTGTCTTAAAGTTTTTTTTTTAAGAAAAATTGTGTTTAAGAGTATTGCCTTAATAAAATATTTCTGTAGAGCCTCCTTCAAAGAGGAGGTAGCTCCAACTATATTACACTGTACAAGACTTTTTTCAGATGTTTTTCTAAGAATTAGAGCACTTACCAGATTCGAGAAATGGGATATTTAGTATCTGAAGAAAACAACACTATATGTATATGTATACATATAGCTATATGTATGTGCATCAATTATTAAATATATTATCATGATCATCAGTATTATTTCTGTGATGGCTAGGCAATCACAAAATTGCCCAAAATATATCCCTGTGCCATTTTCTGAGACATGAAGGAATGTTCACTGTCCAACACACTACGCTAGATGGTGGGATCTAGTTTTGATGTTATCTTTACCAATTACATTTGTACTTTAATCACAAAACAGCGATTTTTTGTGTCTTAGAGATTTTTTAAACAAAAATTTATTTCTTAAATAACTTTAAAGAAGTAATTTTATTGTAGTGAATTCACTGTCCCTAGAATACAAAATGAAAGTGTACCTTGGTCCTATTCAGGTCTCTATCATAACTAAGGAGAAATATAGAAAAATAGTACCAGATGAGAAGAACCATCAATTCTAATTAAAATAAACTGCCGTGCTTTTCCTAATTTCAAAAACTATCTTATCAAAGCCATTTGCAAATCAGCAAATAATGATTTTGTTGATATGATTACTGGAATACAACTCGTTAATTTGAATCACATAAAGAGAGAGCTACAAGACACTTCCCCCACCCCAGCATGTTTTCAAACAGTGCTACCCTGGCAGATTAATTTCAGATAAGACTGGAGAGATGTGAAGATGAACTTTGTATGAAACCTAGTGGCAAACCTGAGAAAGATGGAAAAAATCCAGACTGCAAGGCAAAGCTTACGCTTTAGGACCCTGTAAATTGTTTCAGACAACACATGCAAGTTTTGCTACATATAATATCTGCAGGTATTTGCAAAGGATTGCCTTTCCCCTCCTCCCCTGTCTTCTGCAGCCCATTCCGTCCTGTCTCATTCTACTGGAGGAAACAGACTTCTTCCTCAATTAATACAGTGTGTGAATTTGACTCTTACTTCTTAAAGAAAAGGATACACTCCTTCATCATAAAGTTATTTTGCTCATGGTGCTGCCACTTCCTCTCCAAATTTGTAAGCTGAAAACATAAAACCACAAAAAGAGCCAAAAATCAAAATGGTAATTATTACACACATATTTTACACAAATAATTTTGTATCGGTACCTTATATTCTATAATCTGATAAGATCAAAGTTATTTCACATAAAAAACATAGAAATGATAAACAATGGCAAGATGTTTTTAAAGCTGCTGCTCATTAACCTGCATATATAATTAAGCTCTTCATAATCCATCTGTATAAAAGCACTGCATGCAACTGCAGTAACAGATGAAAAAATCTGATGAGAATTCAAGACTTGTCATATAAGGAAGTTAATGGGCAAGTTAGAAATAAAAAGGTGAACAATTCAGAGAGATACCAATTCTCATTATGCTTCATATCATTTAGATGATCTTCTTAAAATCAGTAAGATCTAAAATCACCAAAGATGCAATATTTCCTGACACTGTCTTGGACTTTGCACTACACAGAAGAAACTTCCTTACTTCCATAGTTAAGTTTCCTGTCCAATGCCAGAAGCTGCGATAAGAACAGAGCTGCAGCAAGAAGATTGTAGGAATGTGGGTTCAGTGCTGGCACTTCTTCAATACTTTCAGCATCAACAGGAAACTAATGTGGACATTATATTGATGGCTGCTTCCTTACAATACAATTTTATATTTGTTTTTCTGATGCTACTGTTCAAGGTTCTGCATTTCAAGATATGAAGCTGTTATTTTTAAATGTAAAACTGAAAATCATTCTGGGACTAAACTTTCAGTGGAAACTAAGATAATAAATAAGGAAAATAATCCCAGTATTTTACTTAAAAGCTTATTATTAAGCCGGAAGAGACGAAAATAATTGCTGTACAACTCAAACCTTAACAGTAAAGAATCAGTTTTATATTGTACTGGTTTGCATCAAACAAGGCAATCATTTGTCTCCAAGACTAGGTATTTCTGACCAATTAAAATTGTTATTGTCCTCTTTGTAGATGTTGCTGCACACAACACAGCCAGTAAAGGAACCTGGAACTGAAATACTTACTGTCTTGCACACAGAAAAGGAAAGATCCAGTGTATTTTTATAGAAACTGCTTGAAGACCAGTTGACCTCTTGCAAAATTGCCCAAGTCCTCCACATTTATGAACACTATTTGAACTTCAAAATGCTTGATGAATGTCAAATAATCAGTTACTATAAGACATACCTTAATTCACACTGAGGATATTTACACTCAGGACATAAAAAGTAAAGAAACAAATCCTTTTCAAACACATTAAAATAGAACTGCCACAGCTTAATGAACTGAAGAAATGCTGTACAACTACTAATTTATAGAAAATGTTAAGCCTAATTATGCAAGTGTCTTAACACTGTCTGAGTATGCATTTCTGATTTACTTAAACTCTAGAATCTGGTCTTGGCAAAAAAGATGCACAGCATCTGATACACCTGTGCATCAAAAAAGATACACAGGCTTTGAGGATTTAGATCATCACCCTAGAATGATTATAATAATCCTATGCTACAAATGGACACAGATGCCTCAGTCAGAGCTATGCCTTCTCATCTGCTCCACAACATTCATTCCACAAGAAAGTCAACTTAAAAATGTACAATATGACCTTCAGCTTTTAACCATATTAGAAAAAAAGTAACAGTCCTAAAGGACAAATATCTCAACAACCTCAAGCAATAAAAAACAGTGAAATGCATTACAAAAAAATCAATTTCCCTTTCCACCTTATTTTAAGGTTATCCATTTTCCTTCTGTGCATTCAAAACTTTATTCCAGTAAAGTTCTGCTGCCAAAATGACAGCAATTTATGTGTGTTTATAATGAAAGAATAAAAGCTGCTCAAGAGGTTATAAACATCTTCTTTCCTGATTCACTTTTGAAATGTAAACGTACATGTATACCAAAGTTGTTTAAAGAAGTGTGAACAGATCCTAAAACTTCAGTGGCCTGCAAGGAGCAGAAGAATTGGAAAAAGGAAAATGGAATTAATAGCACAGATTTAAAGAAAAAAAATTATCACCATGACTTTAAAAGCAAAAGGGAACTTAGCTATTAGTAGTGACTTTTTTTTCCCCTGCAGTTTCTTTCTAAGTTCGTCCTCAAACTACTTAAGCAAAGGAAGGGCAGAAGGTAGAGAGTTCTGAGCAAGATTAACAGAA
Source organism: Corvus brachyrhynchos (assembly GCF_000691975.1). Classification (NCBI taxonomy): domain Eukaryota; kingdom Metazoa; phylum Chordata; class Aves; order Passeriformes; family Corvidae; genus Corvus; species Corvus brachyrhynchos. The sequence continues at coordinate 6,945,213 of NW_008236932.1, read as the reverse complement.
AAACTTAAACAAAGGATTCGCATACTTTCTCTACTAGTAATCCAAAGCTTACAAGCCATTTGTTGTCAGAATATTAACTTTTGTTTGAAAACAGCAAATACAGCTACACACTTACAACATATGATTTAGAAAACTCACTAAGAAGGAATAAACAGATTCTGTCTTACAATGCTTCATGTAAGTGAGAAAACCAAAACTGAGAAAGTAACAACTGAAAGGATAATATGTGACTTGACCTATACCTGAGAATGTGTCTCATTTTCTTGCAGCTCCTTCTTTAGTGTCTCATACTGTGCATTCAAATGCTCCATTATTTTCTTAAAAGCATGGCTGCATTTTGTTAACTTTTCTTTGTCATCCTGGAGTTTCTAGTTAGAAAAAAACCCAACACAAACTGATTAATGGATGAATTAATTTGCTGCAGACTTCAGGCACATTACTTCAATTTACCTTTCAAGATGCTACTTTTTTTCCTTTTAGAACAAAGCCATATGCATATGCATAAAGAACTCATAGGCTTTTCACTAGCACTGCATACTCTATCCCAAAAATAATACTCAATGATTATGAGCAAGTTGTATGCTTAGACAATACTGTATGAGCACCAGTGGGAATGCTGATATTAAGAATTTGTAGGAAATTCACTTTTGCTTGTGTTCTGTGTTAGATTGCTAAATTCAAAGCCATGGGTAGTCATAAATTACATCAGAATAGTTTAGCTGAATCACTAAAATAAAATGGGGAGATTTTGTGGAAGAAGGTTATCAGAAGATACCCAGCTGAATACCTGCTACATGTACCCAGTTAGTAAGTCACACATAATATAGCAAAATAGTATTTGGATTCATTTGCACTGATATGCAATCCTGTTTTTCAGCTGTCAGGAAGGACTCTCAATCACGAAACTGGATTCCCCTCCACTAGCTGCTCAAAAGCACACACTCTGTTTCATCCCTTTCATTACCTTTTTCTTTTCTTCTCCTGATGCTTTCAGAGCTGGCAAATTATTGTAGATCTCCAACTCTGCTTTTGTCTGTTCAATTTTGTCTTTAAGAGAAGCCAGTTCACCAACCATCTTGCCCTCCAGAAGTTCCATCTTCTGTAAGTCCATCTGCAGTTTTTGACTCTCTAGATCACCAGACACACAATCACTAATTAACAGTACTTTTTGTTTCATAATACACAGCCCATTACATACAGATTTATGCTATATTTAACCAATATAAACAGCTCCTAAATATACTTCTGATTTTGATATTTATGGGACTGTTAATGTGAAAGAAATAAAAAATTTGATCTTCACAACCACCCCACAAGTCAGACTCATACACTACAATTACTGTATTATAATCCGTAAGTGAAGAGTAATGGAAGTGTGATGATCTTCTGTATCACAGTGTTTCTATTTTTAATGTTTATAGCACCACACCATTAATTATAGCACCACAATCTAAAAGCAGTGGTGAAACTTACAAAAAATTTATTGCAATGATGCAGAAAAATTGAAGAAATATTTTTATTAGTTTTTTAGCATCTTGTTATTTTTATTTGTGCTGCTTGAATACGGATAAAGCTTAGTTTTAAGAGAACAAATAGCCAAACTTATTTTAAACATTTGCTTTGTACAGGAAAACTCTTTCATACATCCGCCGAAAAGAAGTGTCACAGCTTACAACATCAACATGGGCTACAATAAACAGCATTTACTTCTGAGGCTCCATTAAAAAAGTAACAGTTACAGGTAATTAAAGGAATTAGAACTATGGGTGGATTCTGACAAAGATAACTGTGGAGACTGAAACTGTCCAGACATGAGACATGTGTGAGAAGAAACAATAAAGATATACCAAGTAATAAAAATACTTTGACTCAGTCTTGAGGGTAAGTTACCTACCCAGAGTGGGGAAGGACTAGAGGTTGGTTAGTCTTAGTTTGTATGGTTTTGTGACCTGTCATTGTATTTCACTCATGTTCCTGAATATTAAACACATGGGTACATCCTCTTATGTTTCAGATCTGTGTCTAACTCAGAAGAATGATATAGATAATGGAGTTTTTTTCCTATATTTCAAAGTATCAGGCAACGTGGGCTATTGGGAGGGATGAGACTGCACAAAGAAACTTTTCTTGGCATAGGTTTGTATTTTGAGATTTGTGCTGATCTGATGAAAAAAGGACAGAAAATTGCCTCCCCAACTTAACCAAGGCAGTATAAATCTTTAAGGCAGAAGAAAATAGATGTCTCTATGTGATAGAAGGACAGTTCACCTTTCCACAAACTGTGGATATAGTTTTGTCAGTGGACTTCTACGGGAAAATCTCACTTGATCAAAACACTCAGAGCAAGGTACTCATCTCTCTTCTTGTGTATTTATGCCATATACTTATTTTTTAGAGTGAAACATTTGTTTTTATCAACACTTCTGGCTTATTACAGAGCACGTTCATGATTTCTTTAGGAACGTCAGAATGAAAAAAAAGACAAACCAAGATTTTTGTGCGCCATTTGCAATTCTCCTGAGGAATACGGATCCATAAGGTAAGATTGAAAGTGTCCTCTATGTGCAAAGAGCATTTATATAAATATGAAAATTTCCCTTGCAAATTAAAAGAAGGATTTTAAATTAAAATATTTTGCATTGCTTTGCATGTAAGTAATTCACAGTCTGCCTTCCACTGCAAAGGGCTTAAGAAAACACTTTCTCTCTGTCTACAATATTTCATAACGGCTCAGAGTTTCCCACTGAAGTTAACATTGAATTGGTTAATGACAGATTATAAACCACAACTGAACAGATCACAGCTTTACTTCTCTTGTTCCCACAGCACTGTGGTTTAAAGACAAATGCTTAAGGACATCAATAAATGAGAATCTTAGATCAGAAATAGTAAAAAGTAGAATTATGAAATAAATTCAGATAAGAAAGAAATAGCAGAAAACAACTATAGATGTTCATGAGGATTTACTTAGGTCTTATCAGAGCATTTTCACTTTTTATATAGTTGTTCTGTATATCTGTATTTTGTTATTTTAAAATTATACATAGTTGACCAGTTGGAATTTATTTTACATGTAAAGAGTAGTACCAACCTAAATGCCAAAAAGGAAAAAAAAATTTTCTTGTTCTGTTCTGTCTAATACAACTATGATGAGACTGCAATGGGTATTCCTATCCATTCACACTTTCTGGAGAATGGGAAAGAAACTGGAAGGGGCAAATTTTATCCTTATCCAGCAGCAGACTCAGTGAAAAAACCTCAAAACTGAAAAAACCTCAGAATTCCTCTAGGGGAAGAGACAGGAAGAGGATGCAGCCCAATTCCTTCTGATAGGCCATGAAGTTGCAGTGTCTAGCATGCAGTGTGTACATAGTGGCAAATTCTCAGAACAAACTACAGTGACCCAGGGAAATGTTTTTGGGAAACCATGCCATCAGCACTTTTGTTTACCCTTCATGGTTTCCTTTTCTTTTTTATTGTTTTTAAGGGTTCTGCTGGTGGACTTTTTATATCTTTGTTACGGCAAGAAAATATGGAAATTCAGATTTTAATCATAACAAAAGAATCCTGAAGACAACTGTGCTATAATTCAAAGGTTAGAAGGAACTTCAACAGTGCAAACTGAGCATTCACTGTATTTCTGAAAGAATCTTAAGTAGTTCATTATACTATCTGTGAATCCTAGCTGTCAGACATTTACTTAGGAATAATTTAAATTGCCTGCTGAAAATTATGTACTGTAACTTCCTTCTCTTCCCTTGCAGAGAAAGAAGTATGTCTTTCAATAATGCCTCTACAGCACTATGTGCTTCCAAAACATCCTTATATTGTAAAATAGTCAGAAATGATACCTATATGAAAGAACAAAAAGTCATATTTGAACTTCTGATATATGGCCCAGAAATTTAAATTAGACTACAACTTCAAAATGAGTCTTTGCAGACAAGCAAACAGTAAGTGTTCAAACACACACCAGAAAATCAATTTCTCTAACATTTTGTGCCAAACAACTTCTAATTTGCTCATATCTACTTTGAAGTCACAATACCGGCTGCTCTTTTGAAAATTACTACGAAGTACATCATGTAAGAGACTTCTAACAAAATGATTTATAGTTCTTAATTCCTGCCCCTTCCTTTACGCCAAACAAACAAGGAAAGGTTTGCTGAACCAATAACGATACTGGCAAAGACATAGAATTGTGAAGACAATTCTACCATAAGCGGTGCAAATAAAGAACTAAAGAGATACTTGTTACGGGAATGAAAGAAAACTACTGTCTGCTTTTTGAAATTACAGAGAACATCCTGAAGATGCTAGTAAGTATTTGAGTATTTTGAAAATGAAGTCAAAATGAGTATTCACTTTGCAGAACCAAAGCCTCGGGATTTGAGAGCTACTCACTGTTGTTGTCAGTTAATTGCCTGAGGTACATATCCCTTTGGAAAAGTATAAACCATAAATAAGTGATACTAAGAATTAAATTTACAAATAATACATGGTGAGATAACTATGGAAAACTCCGCTTCAGTTTATTAAATACACTTTCAAGGTCATGAAAGATCTTATTTTGAGGTAAGTATTAGTAAAATCAAATACTAGCTTAATTCAACCCCTGTATTAAAATACCCTTGTTTGACATGTATCTGTGCAAGGAAAATGATTATTTAGTGATAATAGTAAGGTAAGTATAATAAGTATACACTCTTACTATAAATGTATATATAATATACAATATCTAATAGATTATAATAGATATAAATAAATAGAGAAAAATAAATAACTTGTTACCCACAAGCACTTCAATTTGTGAACTTGCCACTGTATTTTAATATGTGGAGATCACTTGATATCTAATATTTGGGGATCTTCTACATGTTATCAGTGTAACAATGCAGGTAGTCTTTTATTATTTTAAGGAATTAATTAGAAAATCTGTTGCTGATCTCACCTGTAATCAGACTCTTAGCAGTGCTCTGTGATTTCTGCATTTCATTTGATTTGAAAGTGAGGTCTTCCTGCATAATCTTCAGCTCTTGATTGGTAACAGATGAAATTTGTTTCATATGATTCAGATTCTGTGTATTACCAACAACAATAACAACATGCTGTATTTTTGAAACAACAAGTGGTAACTGGACAAGTAAGAAACTCTCCTGTCCTATGACATTGTTATTTGCCTTTTCTGCTACAAAGACTTAGAATACTGGAAATAATCTGAAGTGATTTAAATGTGAATGATTTTCATTCTGCTAACTTCTGATAAAAGATGTATTGACAGACCAGCACAGATGAAAACAAAACGCAGCAAATATAAACTGTGCTGCCATATAGGTCTATTGTAAAGTAAGTGATGGTGCCTAAAATATATCTTATGGTGTACTGTATTGAAGTAGGAAGAAGACAATTAAAATAATCATAGAATCAAAATATTACTCAGGTGAAAGTTTTCCATAACATAAAAAAATCCATGGGAGTTAAGAACATAAAAAGAAGTCTTGAAAGTGAAAAAAAGGGCAGACTGTAAATGGGAACAGTTTCTGAACTGTTGCATTATTAATATATAATATTTATATTAAATATTATACAGCAGGGCATTTCAGACATACCTTTAGTATATCAGAGACACAACTGGAATATTTTTTTAGTTACATAACACTAGTGACAGAATACCCATGAGCTGAGATTTGCAAACTTTGGATAAACAAAATATTGCAGTAGTTTTATCTGCAGTATTTGGAAATGTTTATCATTATAGATGTTAGTTACAACAGAGATGAAGAATTATAGAAATTATGCAAATATTTCTTTGTTCTTGTCACAATATTACATACTATTCAAAACTCTTCCCCCAGAAAAAAAAGAGAAATTAAACAAATCCTTTTTTTAACTACAGCTGCACATGGCTTAATGTTTGATCATTTTAAGAGACTATTATGTAGATAAATATAAACATATAAAACCAATCATCCTTCTTTATCCAGCCACTCTCCTGTTCTGTGTGTCTAAACTCCTAGCTTGCTAAAGGTGGATGGAAATGCTTACCCTGCTGGTAAGCTCCAGGAGCGCAACAACGTTGGCTTCTATTTGGGCCTTTCGTTCCAATTCCTGACTCTTCACATCCTCAAACGTCTCAAGAAAATCTAGAGATTAACAAACACAAAAAAGAAAGCTCTTACTTGAGTGGTTGAAATGTTGTTTCCAGTCAAAACTTCGTATTAAATTGCTAAGCAGTACAGTTTCAGATAAGAGACCTTGAAACTTGTCAACTTACGGGCTGGAATGAAAATGAGAAGAATTATTCCAGTTACACATTGGACACAAGGCCACCACCTTCTTGTGTTTAGGTGAGGGTTGCCACCCAATAGGAAAGAAATTTCATCCCCACTATTTCTGATGCTTTTCTAAATGCTTGTCCCAGCAGTTGTTGGTCCTCATTTTTCTGCAAGCTATCAACATGGGCTAAACAAAAGAAACAGGTAACTTTATTATGTCCAATGGCCTGGACTAAATGCCAAACACTGCTGAAGACTTGAGACCTGGTATCACCTCTTCCCTTCTGTATTATTTCCCTTAGCTACAAGTCTAATTTATGTTCATTTTAGTAATTGTCCAACTGAATCTGACAACACAGTTGTAATGGTGGTAGGCACTCTGTATCTGTGTTCTAGGAATACCACATTGTATTTCTGGTGACAGAGATATTCTAAAATGAAACATCCTGGACACATCACATGGAAGTTAGAAGCCAACAAGATGCTGCCCAGAGCTCTAAGTTACGATAATTTCTTTCTTGCTGGGTCTCCTCTTGAAACATGGCTTATACACACAAGAGCACTTGGGAACCATAAGAGTTTGCACACTTTTTATCTGGATAAAAACTGGAGAAGTCCTTGTTTGGGCAAGAAGGATTTGACAGTGATTGAAAAGCATTTTCACACATTTATAAATATGAAACAATAAAACTAATATACAAAATATCCACAGATATGAATGTAATTCTATAAAAGTGAGTCTGCAACAGTGAAATTAGGACCTCAGAACTGTAGCTGTATAATTTGACTAGTGTTTTTCTCCTTTGGCATTCTGGACTTTTTATGTGCTTTTTGTTTCAAACCTTTGAATTTATTTAGAAACATTAAGCAAGGTCCATATTTACATCTCATCGCACTGCTTTTTTGCAAGCAACTTATTTTTTCATTACACTTGTCTGATTGATCTTGTTTCATTTGAATGCTGTGTATTTCACAGACTCATAAAAAATCTTGAATGCAAGAGACTGCAAGAGCTCATCTAATTAATTCACTTGCTCCAGGACAAAACCAGTTATATGTCAGTAATTCAGATAGTTGTCCATATTCTTCACGCACACAGCTCCTGATAGATACTCTACAATTCTGGACAATCTATTTCAACACTTGGTAAATGTTATTGTTACGAAGTTTTTACTAATATCCAACCAGAAATCTTTCTGCAGCTAGTGGTATATTACTCCTTTTCTATCCTCCTCATATATACAGAAATAAATTATTCAGTTACTATTTGAAACAGCCTTTTTACACATTTGACAACTGTCATAAATTTTCTAAAATAAAAGACTCATTCTTTCATATTTCCTTGCAGGTCATGCTTTCTGCATATCCCCATCAGTTTTCTTCAGGACTGACAGCCCCTTTCTTTATGTGCAGAACTAGAAACAATACAACCATCTGAAGTATTTGATGCACAGGAAAAAACATTACTTCGGATGTCTAACAACTGACACTCCAATGTATACCTACTGTTGTGGCATTTTCCATGTTAGTCTGATACTGCTCAGCTTTGTCTTTCACTCTCTGAGCCACACCACAGAGCTGTACCTAATGAACTGCTCCCTACTCTGCATTTTTGCTGTTGATTACTCTTGAGTGCAGAAACTTACACTTAGTCCTTTTCAAACTTTTTTGTAATTAATTTCTAACATAAGAAAATTACACTAAATTCTAACCATGTCTCCAACGCGATTTCAGCTTTTCTGATGGAACATTTTCTGTGAAACTATTCTCTAAGATGCTTTCTCCCATCATCCAACTGATTAAGAAAAATACTGACTAACCTGAACATCCAGCAGACTGCAAAACTCTACGCAATACATCCTTTCATTTTGGCATTGAATCTTTCACAATTAATAATTTTTTAACTGAATGCACAATATAGGTTAAAAATGGACAATATTGGCCTAGCTTGCTTCTAGAAACACCACAAGACAGCAGAAGATGTACTGAAGTTAAAGTACACATCATCTGCTACACCTTCCTTATTCTGCAGTGGTTTTCTGTCAAAAAAAGGAAAAAAGATGTTTGTATTCGACACATCAATACTAGTGTTATTCATACTCCTGTTCCTGTAACATTTACATATTGTTTGCTTGCTTAGTTTTTCCAAATTATTTCTGCAAATTGATACTAATCCGACTGGTATGTATTTAATTGTCCCCTCTTCTTCTACACAGGCACCATATTTGCTCTTTTCCCATCCTTAAGACTCCTGTATGTTCCCCCAAATCTCTCAGCTCTCAGGTCCCCCAAATTACTAACTGGTCCAGAACTGTATCAATAACCTCTGATGAAGGGTAGAAGCAGAACCAAAACCCAAAAAGTGAAGCCCTGCTGACATCATCTGTATCAATACTGAAAACCCAGATCAAGGGAGCTTTTGTCTTTTTGCTTCTCAGGAAACCTGGAATTTGAAAACACAGAAACTCCCTGAGTTTTGTCTTATTCATCTTCTCTTATTGTCAGCTGAGACCTTTCTTTCAGTATCATGCTAGCCATAAGTTATATAGAACATTTTTAGAGAACACTTAAAAAAAGGTGTTATATCCCTTGAACCTCTATGGCATGTTTACTGACCATTTTCCCTTTTGCTGACCAACTTTTTTTTGTAAGCTGTCTCCTACAGTACTATGTATAAGGTATACTTGAACCCAGTTGTTTTCATCCTCGGTTAGTTTCTACCAAAATCTCTACAACATTGTAACTTTTTAATATGTAACAAGGATTTAGCAACATTCATCTTGAGTAAATAGATATGAGAAGCCTTAATTTTAAAGAATTACATGATATCTATAGTCGTCCATTTTGAAGTTCTGCTTTTAATCACTTAAGCAATTAATTACAGCCTTGCTTTCATGAAATAAAGTTGTGTTCCTAGATCTTTAATGCTTGATGAAAAGCCTTGAAAGACGCTCCAAATGTTTGTGACTGTCCTGTAAGACTTCAATTATCTTGTCCACAGAACAAGACCATAGAACTTTATGCAAAGATCAGCACATCAGTTCTTTGCAGCTATAAATTAACTGTTTTAACAACAAAATGAAACCTGTATTTTAGTGAACTTAGGCCTAATAATATTTATATATATATGTAATATTAAGCTAAATCATATTAGACAACTTACTGTCCATGCTTTCTTCCCTCTTCTTCAATTCCTTGTATTTCCAATTTTCTTCTCCTACAAGAGATGTAACATTAATTTAACTTTATATTGTCTCAGGCCTGGATTCCTTCAGGAAGCAAAATGACTGTTTCAAAAATAAAATTTCTACATGCCTAGGAACCACAGGATACATCCTATTTAATTTAATGTAGTCAGGTCAACTATGTCATATACCTTTTAATATTAAAAAAGAAGATACCTTAATAAATCAGCCTCAATGCAATTTTTAGAACCTTTCAGGTGTTACAATTTCTGATAGATAGGAGTGGGATAAATACTTGGTATGGACAAAGGAAGTTCACAGGGTTTTTCTGAAGTCAAGTGAATTTAAACAATAGAGAACAAATGCTTCTGCGTATTTGGGCACCATGATGAGTTAAAACTTTCTGCAGCCCTGTTTAATATATAAGCCATTTCAACTGCACTTTCACCTATTGCAATGGACTTTCACAGGGATACACGGCTTCAAAGAAACTGATAATCTCAGGGAAATAAACAGGAGAACTGTACAAGCAATGGACTAGGAAAATAAAACACACAGAAAGCTTTCTACAATTAAGTTTGAAAGAACATTTCCATACACCTTCAATATAGTGGTATTAGAAATAAGGAATTATATACATATTCACTCTATCTTTAAATTCGACTACTGATCATAAATAACTCATAATTTATATGTATTAGTAAAGTGGGACACCTGATATATTTGTCACAAGAAGATGAGACAATTCATTTTTTAAAAATAATTTTAAGTTTCAAACATCTAAATTTTTAATTGTCTGCTTTATATTTAACATAATCTTTTAATTTTAAAGAATACAAAGTAAAATAATCAGACAGATACAGATAAAACTGAGCAAGCAAATTTCTCTCTGACTTTTTATTTGTACACCCCTATGCTTTCCTTTTTATCTAGTATATACAAACAATAAGAACACCTGAGGGGCCCTAAGAGACTTTGATTCTGCTTCAGCTTCCTTGCAGCTGTGGCTTTGTTCCTTATTGGACTCTCTCTTTCATTTTGCAAGGCAAGGCTCCAATAGTTAATAACTTAGCCTGTTCTACTCTTAAAAATTCTGGTAATCGTGAGCCATGAAACAGTTACATGATCTGTCAAAGTGTTTAAAGAAAAAAATATTTGAAGACCACAACTTTGAGATGTCTTTATAGTAAGTTTTCTTTAAAATATGCCATTAATGCACATATATCTTAACCTCTCCTGCAATTTATGAAGGATTAAGTCTGTTGCATTTGAATTAATGTTGACTTTGACTGATCATTAAAGTTAACTGCTAATATATAAACCATGTAATAAGTGAGTGAACTATTTACTTATTTAGATTTTTTCAGGCAAAACCTAAAAATAGTTATTTCAACATGATCTGTTTGACTTTTCCCTGCTCAAAAATATTTCTAGCACAGAAATATTTATCCTGAAACATTAAAAAATCCTTAGTTAAAATTTCTTTTTTTTTTTTTTTTTTTAATTTCTATTTCACCTGATATTTACATAAAAAAAACTTTAGAGCTGAATTTTGGGAATACTATGTAATAATGTTTAAATACTGATCCAGAAGTAAAGTGACTAGGGAAGGGGAAAGCACAAGAATTTCAAGGACACACCAAGATGCTGATTTAGAGCTGAGGTATGAATTGCCCTCTGCGATTCTCTCCCCATTCACTAGAGAAGGTGGCATTGGGAGTTTACATTTTTGTGCCTTAAAGAGACTCCTTATGAATATATTTATTCCCTCTGTGTTACACCAATAGGTGTAATTCCCTCTACATTATACCACAAGGTAACTTGATTCTCAGTATTCTGACTGGTTCTGATACGCTGACAGAGAGCATGTGCTTTCTCCTACATATGCTTCAAACTCTCTTCTTCAACAGACTTTTCTAAAACAGTGAAAGACACAGTCCAGCAAGGAATGACTGTGTGTGTAAACTGAACTATAAAATGTGAAAAGCAACTTGCTTCTTACCTTCTGCATTTCTCCAAAGTTAAAATAAAAAACGGTTGCAAGCCAAACAGAAAGGAAAAATTAAAGGACAATAAAGTTTGCAATGATATTATCTGGAAACACAAAAGCTAATAAAACAGTCTTAATAAATATTTGCAAAAAAATAATGAACTATCCATAGAAATATGAAGTATTTTGCCATGCAAAAGATGATAAACAGATTAATGTAGAAATATTCTGTCATGCAGAAGATGATAAACAGATGTCTGAAACATTTGTTTAGAGGCAGATTTTTAGATATTTATTCACCTGGAAGACACTTACAGCCAGATTTTACACTGATTGCCCAAGAAAAGGCATAAAATAAGAAGAACATCAATTCGTTAATTCTATAGAAGTTAAATAACTTCTTATAGAGACTTTCAGAATGCAGGCATATACTTATGAAATTCCTATCTGAACAAGATTTCTTACAATCAAAAGAAGGTTTTTCATTGCATGAATCTTCATTTTATGGAGAACCTTCTACAGCTATTAAGGACTGATGCTCAAACTAAAGTTACTTCCTCCAGAACTGTAACTTCCAGTGCTAGGATAAATTCCCATCCTAAGCACTAGCAGCACGTGTTTGCTGGAAGTCAGTATAAGCTAAGGCCATTCCTGGGCAGCTTACAAACTCTTCTTGCAAAGATCAACCTAAGAAGTTTCAAAGACAGGTAAAAATAATACTGAATTCTGTCTGCTTTACACATTGCTATTAAATATTCTCAATTCCACATTTGCCGACAGTGTAACAGATCATGTAAAATTAATGAAAGCGTTTCTAAATATGAACTTGTTCTGCAGCGCTTCCAGTAAGATACACTTCTATTCTTCAAGCAATATTAAAAATCAAATTGGATGGAATACCAGACAGCTGTCCTATTATTTTATATGGTAATTTTCAATATGAATTTGTTTAATGTTCCACTAAAGGTGGGTACTCCCCATTTCTTATGTCTGAAAAGAACAGGCTGTACTTGGAGACACAGAACTTCTCATGCTGGTGAGTACTGAATGTTTGCATAAGCCTAAAAGTTTTAAGCAACTAATAGGTATAACAGTTTGTTATAGAACAAAGAGATGCAGCTCTGCCTAGTCTGCTACGCCTCTAATCATATTACCTCGATGGTTCTCCAGATCCATATCAAGTCGTTGAATGACCTTTTTAAAATGGTCTATTTTTCCTTTTACTTCTGCCAACCTGACAAATAGATAATGAAAGTCAAGGTTAAAACTGTATTGTAAAATACTTACTTTATTTTAGACAAAACTGCAGAGAGAAGTCAGAATAAAAATAGAAAATCTCTATTTACCAATACCAAAAGAGTATCAGAATGATTCTTGTTATTATAAAAGGTATGTGTAAATCATCTGTCACTTTAGTCCTCTCTCTATTAAATAGAAGTACTGTAGCTCCTTTTTATTAAAAAGCATTTTTTGTTGAGTCATCAGTAATTCTTAACTTACTCAACTAGTCCCTCTGCTGGCTGCTATTCAACTTTGCAGAGGTACAACATGATTGTTAAACTGCAACAAGTAACTGTATTCCTTAAACTGTATTCACTAAAATCCACTAAGAAATTTCCAAATAAAACACTCTGCTACATAATCAATCAAAGTGTGAAATGAAATTACCTTTAATACATTTCTACATAAAATCTCAAATATAAATCTTTGTTATTTTTATCTATTAAAAAATTCTGTTAAGCAATTTATTATCCAATTAAAATGCATTAAAAATTGACCAACAATTTTAGTTGGGAATATTGTTCAAAAGAATTTAAAACTGTTTCTAGGAGATTTTATGAATTATCTCAATTTTTCTTTAAAGAAAGAGAAATCAAAAGGCTCAAAATCAGAAAATACTGTACTGTTTTATCTACCCCTTGATACATACTATTTATTATAAAATTTACTTGACTTCCTGGCAAGTGTTCTGAAAGACCCAATACCCAAGGATCAAGAAGCAATGCCCTTCTACTCTTTAGAATGGAACTTTTGTGACTCTTAGGTTTTAAGAACACATAAACAAACTTCAAAATGTGGCTGCAGCGTAATGCAGGTTCAATTTCACAGCTGTCCCAAAGGAGCAGCTCTTACAAAATCAATGTCTTCTTCAGCCTTAAGCAAGTTTATGTCAGTGCTACTACCAATTCATATTCTCAAGGTGTGTTCATAAGGGATGGAAGTATCCTATTATGCAGACCTAAAGGTTTTACCACTATAAAACTTGTTTACTGGAAACAGAAAAACATCTTCTATTCTTTGTGGAAGGTTAACACTAGTACAGGTTTGAAGATGTGGTGATGTTCTAAAAGTCTATAGAAAGACATGATGGAACACAACTATGTGTCTTTAGGGTGTACATGTAATTTATAGCAACAGTATAATGGGGTTACTCACTGTCTTTCCATGCTTGCAATTTTTTGACTATCATCTTTAACCTATAAAAAAGTTAAACAACTTTAACATATGAAATTAAATCTACAAATGAAAAAAGGAAAATTAAAAAAAATCTAAATTCAAAATACACGGAATCGAAACTTGGCATTTGAAATCACAAATTTGTGACACTGTCCAACAAGAAGTGATATGATTTAAGCGTTATGTCTTCCAAATGTTTAAAACTCATACTTTTAAAAATGAAATACACTTACCATTAGTCATTCAGACCAACAGTCCATAAAGTAGAAATGGGTAGTTACAGTGTAGGCTATTGAAAACTGATCCAATTACTCCTGGACTGGTATACCTGTTCAGCACCCTACAAAGATACTCTCTGGAGTTAATTACAAGAGCTGTTCAACTGGACCAGTTTTCCCAACCAACATGTCTCATGAATTGGAACAAAACCAGCTAAAAAGCTCACTGTGCCAATTTAGTTTTCTTAAAATAATAGAATGGTTTGGGTTAGAAGGGATGTTAAAGATCATCTGTTTCCAACTCACCCTTCCCCCTGCTCCCCAGCCCTGCCATGGGAAGGGATGCCACCCACTAGATCAGGTTGCTCAGGGCACCCATCCAACGTGGCCTTGAACATGTCCAGGGATGGAGCATTCACACGTTCCAGTGCCGCACCACCCCTACAGTAAAGAAAGTCTTCCTAACATCTAATCTAAACCTCTTATCTTTTACTTTAAAATTCCCCCCCATCTTACCACTTTCTGCCTGTGTAAAAAAGTCACTCGGCCTATTTTTTTATAAAGGTAAATACATCTCTTTAGGTACTGGATGTGGCTATAAGGTCCCTCCAGAGCTTTCTCTTTTCCAGGATGAACAGCTCCAACTCTCTCATCCTGTCTTCATAGAAGAGGTGCTCCAGCCCTGGGATTATCTTCACAGCCCTCCTCTGAACCTGCTTCAAAAGGTCTCCAGGTTTTGGCTGAACCAGAAATAGCCCAAACTTCCAATTCATTAACTATTCTTAATTTCAGATTATTTGCGCTGCCTAGAGCATAAATATAGGCAAGATTCAAACTTAAGTATTTTCAATTATTACCACCCCTAAAAACACTGACTTGGAGAATCTTTTACATAACAGCATTTTCTGTTCTTGCCTGGTTTAGTAATCTCTCTCTTTCCTCCTGTGGAGACTCCACGTTCTTATCCTCAGCAATCATTTTATCTCGATGTTCCTTGAGCTCGTGGAGCTTTTCATACATCTGTACAGCTTTCTGTTTCACCCCAGAGTGTGCTATTTCCTGTTGGGAAAAGCAAACACCTACTAGCTATTTTCAGATGGCAAGAGAGCATTGCGGCAAACATGCTTTAGTTAAGCAACACCTACCTATACAAGTGAAGCTTATTTCTTACAAAAAGCACAGAGAAAGTAAAAAGTATTTTATAAAGGACTTTATAAAAAGTAAAATTTATAATCCATATTATCAATATTACATTTACTGGAATAGAATATCCCAATCAGTTACTTCTTGATTTACAAGTTCTTCCTTGGGCCAATTTTCTGAGTAGATTTACTACTTCACAGTTTCTAGGGAATTTCAAACTATATACAATATTCAAAAGGACTGAAAAATGTCTAGTAGTATTTGAAAATTATACTTTCAGACTGTATGTTTCAGCTCACAGATCCTTTTATCCATGGAAGAACCAATATGAAAAAAATCTCCTCAATAACACATTTTTACCCAAAACTGATCAGAAATTATTAGTAGAAACCAGAGAGGCAGATTTGGCATCCCATACTACAGTATGATCCTACAGTATCTGAAAATTTAAGGAAGAGAAATTATAGGTATTTTTTCTTCTTTACAATAGCATTCAGGGAAGGTTAGTACAGAGAGCACTTGTTATCATACATACAGCTCTTAGACTCTCTTCCTCCACATTTAGTGCA
>NW_008236932.1:6913178-6929366 GCF_000691975.1 Corvus brachyrhynchos | reverse complement strand
TGTTGAACAATCAATTCCTAAAGAGGAAGCAAAACGCAAAATTCAGATAAAAATTTCTACTTGTTTTATTACTTTTTTGCTTTAACCCTCAGTATGTATAAAATGCTGTAAACTATTCCACTGCTGCTCTCAAATTTGAAAGACAAGACTGTGTCCAACTCCTTCACATAACTCAGATGTAATAAACACTTGATTTCAGCATCCAACTTTTCCATTACTCTTATCATTGTTACTTGCAGTTGTGCTACTAGCAAAAAAATTTTTGCCCTTTTTCCACTATTATTTTTCTTAAAATCAGTACCGCAGTTGGAACTTATTATCTGTCCTTCAGAAATTTAGAGTCAAATTTTAAAATCTGAACCAGCCACAACAGTTTATTTATAGTCCAGAAAGAGACAGGTGAACCCTGAGTATTGATTCAGCTCATCCTAAGACAGATGGGAAACACTGAAGTCATCTCTGTACAGACTATACAGAGAAACTTTCAAGACTGCACAGCCTGAACTAGATCATCCCAGAGAGCCTAGAAATGTTACTGTTGTTAACATTAGGATTAGTGAACATTTTATAAAACCCAGTTCATTTTTTCTGATACATTCAGACATACAACAATATAATAATAGAAAAAGCTAGTCAGATTTGCTTTTGTACACAAGAAGAAAACTTTCTACTGAACTACAGAAATTGCAGGGGTTATTTTTCCCTTTTGCTTGCTTTTTGCACATCATGAAACATCTACGTATTGCAGTGGCTTTTAAAATCTGCACGTGAATCCCTAAATTTAAACAGAAAACTGGGAACATTATTTCTTCTTAAAGTATTAGATACAAAAAGACAAAGTATTTGGTCTTAGTCAATTGCTCTATTTTCAGGTACTTCTACAATTGAGTAAGACACCAGCAAGCTTTTTTATTGTATTACTCTGTTGTCAAGCTCTTTAGTACTTAAATTTTATCTAAACCATGAAGCCAGTTTAAGAAATATTTTAGGTAAGCATAATGAAACAAGCCAACCTGGGAGAGTTTTTCATTAGCAGCTTTCATCTCCATATATTTAGCTTGATTTTCCTGCGACGTTTCTTTCATTATGTCATCTGCCACAACCTTTTCACGCTTGATATCTTCTTCTACAGCTTGAATTAACTTTTCTGTGCTGTAAAAATATAAGGGTTTTGTAACTTTCACCAGTTAATATATATTGTAAGCACTCATTTCAAACTCCAGTACTCCTTCAGCCTCACTGAAATGCTCAGTGTAACATCAAAAGCCCAGACTCTATAAAAAAGGAGTTACCAGCTTGTACGTAATCCTCTTGGAGCTGGATTAGGTATACAAACATTCACAAAATGAAATACAGGAGAATTCTCTGCCTTTACAATACCCACACCGTGTTTTTCCAGCACTCCTGCTCTGTCTATCTGCATTGGTCTCAACACTGGCAAAAGTATAGTACTCCCTCTCAGTTGCACTTAATCAGAATTTCTGGAGTAACAACAGACAGTTTGAAATAAAGAAGCTGGTATGCAATTTGTGAATGCACATTAAGAAAATATATTATATAGACATCACGACTTGGCGGTACCAGATGATGATGATGAAAAGATTACTCTTTGCAAAGAATTGCTGATTACAATGGAGAGTGGTTGCAGAAGTCTAAGCAGTGTAGTTTTTTAACTACGCAATAACTAAGAAACTAGGCTTTTTTTACATTCTTGATTCAGGACTTTAATCTTTTTAGGAAATCAATAGTCTGCAAATACAAAAACTTTACCATTTCAGCTATAGTGAGCTACATGCAACTGTCTTAGCAGATTTAAAGAATGCATAAAGAACTGTTTTCACTGTTTTATGGTAAGTCTAGTAATTTCTATGAAATTCCTGAAAGCTAGAGTCAATCTGAGAACACAGTTAAAGGAAATTTAAACAAAACCACTCCTGAGAGTATACCTTATATACATACCCTTATATGTATACCCTTACATAAATATACAGTATAACCTGAACAGTATACCTTAATTCCCTTCATTGTTCATGAAAGATTGCTGCTGAAACAGTTTGCTTGTTTCCAGAGTGATTTCTGCTGTTAAGAATGATAAAATCAGCTGAATACCTTCATCCAGGACTTTTTTTTCTCCTCTTTTTCATTAACTGTTCCCAAGTTGCAAGATGACAAGTGGTAAATTGTGTAACTGACACTATTGGATCAAAGACTGCAGACAAGAATGCCCTCAGGTTTAAGAGACGATGCAAAATATTGGAACTGCACCATGATAATTTCAGGGTAAAGAAATAATGAAAATATTGTAGAAGCAGAGTAGAGTTGCCATTGGAATGGACTTCTGAAGGTTGTCTGGTCCAACCTGTGCACTACTCAAAGCATGGTCACCTAGAGCAGGTTGTCAGCGTCTTTTTCAGGTTTTCAGTATCTTGAAGGATGGATACCCCATAACCTGTTTAGGCAATGCTTTGATGTTTGTTCACTCTTACAAACAGAAGAGTTTTTTCTGATGTTTAAATGGAGTTCCCTGTTCTCCAATATATGGCCATTGTCATTTGTCCTGCCCTTTGGCATCACTGAGAGCAGCTCCACTTTCTTAATCCCTGCCCATCAGGTATTTACTTTGACAAAATACCCCCTAAGCCTTCTCTTCTAGAGATTAAACAATGCCAGTTCCCTCAGCCTTTCCCCACAGTTTTCATCACTTACAAGGAATTCTCAAAAGAGCTTAAAAAATGTAACCACTTCCAACTAGCTTCCAAGGAGATCTATAATCTCCAGGAAACTGAGCATATTATATAAAAATTCCGTCAGGTTAGCAGGCCATGCTGCAAAAATGCTTTCGACCTGATGGTGATGAAACACAACAAAGTGATGATCTCCCACTAAGTATGGCAAATTTGGCAAGCATTGGGACTGAATAAGAAATACTGGATGGCTGTAATACGACATTAAATTTAATACCCTCTTGGGACTAAAACAAATTTATTCAGACGCAGTCCAAAGAACAAGGCCCTCACTGCAAGTGCACCAGTTTATAAATGGCTAATTATGTTACATACGGTAGTGGAAATGAGCTTTTTTTTAAGCTATAAGAGTAGTTTGATCCAAGACCTTTTGGAAGGCGTGGAACTAGGAGTTGTCAGGGAGCTTTCATGTTACTTCTTTACTGAATGCTCCTCATGCCTCAGTGTGGGCCTATGAAAGCTGTTGCAAGGTCTCAGCAGTGACAGTTTCTCTCAAATCAAGCCCAGCTTCAGACATGGAAGAAAGAAAACAGAGAAAGCGCAGTAAAAAATTCAACAAAATGCTAAGGGTGTTGATTTTCAGAAGAAGCCTCCACACTACATGTAATTCTCCTGGAGACACTGCAGTATGGCTTAGAGGGAGCTTGTATTTAAACACAAACATAGTGTCTTTCCTGGAGATCACTGGAACCTTCAGAAAGGGAGAGAATACAGTTTGCTCCATGTATAGCAGTACCACTCTTGAGGGTAGTGGTATCTCAAAGCTCTATGGGATTTCTCTCATCTGTGCCTGAGATTTAAAGCATGTAAAGCAGGACAAGGAATGAAACCTCCTTTTCCAGCCTCCTCTATTCAAAGTGTGTGTGGATAAATTAAAGAGTAGCCTCTTAACATGAGGCACTTCTCCTTTTCTTACATGATATGGACTCCTGGCTAAATACTTCAAGATGATCCAGCATGTCCTTGAGACCAGAAGTGTCTGACTTACTGTGATGCATCTTCTCTGGTAGAGACCTTCTGAGGGGAAGCTGCAACTTAGTGATTTTTCAAGAGGCAGTAAAAAAATCAGAAATGGCTGTCACAGAAACACAGTTTGTTACTGTGAGTAATTTGAACACTATGGATGAAGCTGAATCAGGGATGAAGCTCGGAAAAGCTGCAGAATGTTTTGAGATATTATGCAAAAATAAAGTGCCAATAACAACAAAGACACAGTGAAGCAAAACAATTTCTACAGCCACATATTGGAGAGGAATGGAGATGGAAAGGAGATGAACTCTTCTGTAGTTTGGTGGTGTGCATTGGACAGAACGAGCACTAATGCAAGTAAAAATTTATAGGACACAGTGCCTGTATATCAATATAATCCCTTTTTTTCAGCCTGTACATAGACATTCACTCCAGAGCAAGTATGATTTGTTTTTGGAACTTCTTCCTGAAATACAGTTCTTATTACAGACATCCTTATGTATCGCCCTGCAGCTCCTCTGACGATGATGCTTCCAAGACACAAGCACTAACAGAGTTAACTAGCTACTAGGAAGCTTTACTTTGGTATGCAAATATCCTGACATTTTCTTCATTTGATGACTAATCAAATTAAAAATGAAAGTCTTTTTCCGTCTCCGGAACTTCTTTAATTGATTATAACTCAACTTGCTTGTAAATTACCTGTGGCATTTAAACTCACTGCTTCCTCTACGAACTGGAACTTGACACTTCAGCATATTACAGTTAGACTTTCCTATTGGCTGATGATCCAATTAAATCCCAAGACGATTATAAGAAGTTGCTCAACTTAGTCAATCTTTTGCTAAGGATTTTCTAGGGTTATTATTTTTTTACACTGCCTGGTTATTCATCAGGTACAAAGGTTGAAGAAAAACAAAGTGCTGTTTCACCATGTTATTTCTTGTCAGTGCACTGAAAAATCTACACATAAGTACATATGATACCTGTAAGAAGCAGCAGAAAGGTAAGACACTTAGCATGTCTAATTCAAAATGCAGGCAAAGATTTATTAGTATAACTTTGTTGCTAGACTGGAAGAAAACGTATCTCAAGGTATATTAAAACTTCAGGAATTAATATGAACCTTGGACATGCTGAGTTGTTAAGTAAATTCTACTTCATTAGAAAGCTGGGGAACAGACTCTGAAAATCAGACTGATTATATAAACTCAATAACCTTCCCAGAAAAACAAAAATCATTACATTGTTTTTAAATTATATGATTTTCAAAGTTCTCAGATGGAAATTTTTAAGAAAGCACTTCTAATTACAAGGAAATATCGAAGTACTACCAATGTATTGTCAATGTATTACTAGGCTGAGTTTCTTTTCAAAGCAGTTAGTTTAAACAGCGGTTTGTAAAATCTGTTTCTAGTAAAATGCTGGACTGCAACTAAAATTACAGATGCTTTCCTGTTCTTCTACTGATTATACAGGTTCACATACACAAAATGCAGGCAGTCACATTTGTAAGAAATCCCCTATCTTTTCAGTAGAAACTAAAGTAAGAGCTAGGAATTATGTTTCTGACTTAGACATATGTTCATACCTAAATTTTCAACTTGGTTGCTAGTAACTTACAGTTTAATATTAAGAACAATATTTAATATAGTTTCCAACTCTATTTAAGACAGTTCTTGTCTTGTAATCTGAAAACTACAATAATAACATTTATCTGTATTTATAAATTGCCAGGTTAAGACCTGTTCTGTTTCTGAACATCTAGGAAGCTGTATCTTTAAAGTCCAAATACACTACAAGATCCAGATTTTAAAATAGTAATTTCAGAAATTCTCAAAGTGCATCATGTTTTCCACTAACAATACACAAGCTGGCTAAAAAACTATGCAGGCCACCAGTACCACCACTGACAAGTGCAAAACCTAATACAGAACATAAAAAATTCCACATGGGCTGCTGCTGCTAGCACTCCTTGTCCCTGCCGCGGATAATGGCTAAATGGCAAAAGGTGTATGAACTCTTTTTGTATGCAATATAAGATTCTGACAGAAGTAGAAATACACAATGGATCAGAGCAGACTAAGTGGCATTTATCTTCCTCTTCTTTCCAAGAAGTTATGAAATTTCCAGGCTGATTCAGTTAGGTGAGTGAGGTCAATCCTCTGACATGCAAATATATAGAAGTTATCAAATAGACTTGACGAGTTTGTTCTATGACCTCATTTATATCATAATGATCAGCAAAGGCCTCCTGGCACTCATTTTAAGGACTGGTGGAGGTTTTGTAAATCTGATGGGCTGCCTATACTTACCATTGTTCGTGCAATTAAACTTCCTTATGTAATTTCTCCCACTCTTTTCTGTTAAATTCAGTGAATGCTCTGTACAGCTCACTTTAAACAAGTATCTTACACTTTACCTTTTGGGTTTCTTTTACTCTGGAAGATATCTGGCAAGGAGATACTAAGATTAAATGCCTATCTTTTCAGATGCTTAAGAAAAACTGGAAAAATTAAAGATTCATTGACTTTCACACAACATTTTCATTCAAGTGTGGCATAAACAGGGACTAACTTGTCACAGACATGGTGTTAACATTTCTGCTCAAAATGAATAGATAGTGCAAATAGTGCCTGATTCAAAGGCAATGACTGAGAGACCCCTTCTTTGAGAGATGTTAATACCACAGTAAATACTATTTGTAGGATCTTTCCTAACTTTCAAAAAACAAGGCTCAAATCTGTACAAAAACTCCATCACTAGAGACTGAACCATGTTTACTTAGTTCCAAAGATCAGAGCAACAACTATACCTTCCTAATAGAGAAATCCAGATTTATGTCATTTTATAGGTTATATTATGGACAATAAAGAGATCGAAAGATTGATCTTCTAATTAAAAATTCACAGAAAATGCTTAGTAACTTGCATAAGAACATACAAGAAATCTGACTGGACAAACCAACAATTGTCTAGTACAGTACCTACCTCTGTCAGAGGCAATGAGAGAAATTGTACAGGGAGAGCACGCAAGCATCAATACTTTCTGCAGTTTACTCCAGTCATAGTCTTTCAGTACCCATAATTGCTTGAACAGGGATACTAAAGAGTACAGCCCTGCCTATTTGTTTTATACATTTATGATGTTTTTCTCTATTAACTTCTCTAACCAATCCCTTTTCTATTTGCTGATACAGTCTGCACACTGGATTTTAGGTTTGGCTCAATTAAGTGAAAGCTGGTTCTGATACCCCCTGTTTCTCCACTTAATTTTACATTAGAAAGTATTTATGTAGAACAAAATTTATTAAACTATCATTGAAATAATTGTATCTATTAATACGTTAAACTACCGCTACAGAAGACACTGGTACTCTGGTCTTGATGTGCAAACATGCTTTTTACTAGGCTCCAAACATGAAACTCTACTGGCTTGTGATCTGGGCTGGAATGCTGTTTCTGAATCCAGTAACTGCTGACTGCAACATTACTTCCCAAACTGTAAGTTTTACATTGATCTGGACTACCCTTATTTTTGAAAGATACATTTGAAGCAGAAAGCACTTTAAAAACTGTTTCATAAACATATGTCCTGAAGAAAGAAATACAAAAATGCAAGTAAGAAGTAGTGTAATGGACAGTTAGCTGATGGCAGTCATTGTAAGTGGGTGAACAACACTGAAACCTATTTGAGATGATTTTGTACCTCAAATTCTTCCAGACAACAAGAATGCCTCTTTACATATATAAATAAATGTACTCTTCTCAGAAAATAGAAATATTTCAAGGTATTGAGAGCAAACACTCAAATCTGAAAAGACTGCAGCTACGCTAAACTTCAACACAGAAAACCAAAATGAAGTGCTATAACAAATATATATATAATAAATGTTTTGTTGAAGGTCTGCTCTAAGGATGTTATTTTAAATTAAGAGTAAACATAGGTGTTTTTTAAAAAATACATTACAGAAGGCATATTTGAATTAATTTGCAGTCTTGAATAAACTTTCTCTATGACACCTTCTTTCCAGATTATGTAGGAAAGGAGTTCATTTTTTACCCAACAAATAATTAATTCCAAATATTAATTCCAAAACAGTGTGCCAAACTGGTTACATTTTGGATGACCATCACCTAAAGACCCTTGCATCTAAGCACAGAGCTCAGCACTAAGTGCTCTGGAACATCAGGTCTCTACACACAAGGAGGATTCATTCTGCTGTTATCACCAGACCATGAGTTAATTAAGAAAGATATAAATAAAACTTCATGAAGAGCAATGTAACTTTTCTTTTAAAGTGACAGCATTACAAAATAGAAGTTTTCTCTTGCCTTCAACAGTCCTCACTGAGACACCTTTATTAGTAAACTTTTCCACTGTATTTAATTGTTGTCACTCTCTTTTTTTCAACAGGTTGCTTGTGAGGAGTCTGGAAAAAACCTCTTTAATATCCCCCTCAACCTTCTTCAAAATGTCACTAAATTAAGCCTCAAAAACAATAAAATCACTTTAGAAGATCATGACAAAGAGATTCTTGGACATTTTATTAACCTCACTGAACTTCATCTGAATGAAAACAACATTACTGTATTATGCAATAACAGCTTCTACAATCTGAAAAAACTCATAACTCTGGATATTAGCAACAACTCTATTAGCACTGTTCATAAAGCAGCATTTGCAGGATTAAAGCAACTCTCAGTGTTGAATCTATCCTATAACATGATTGCTCAGCTGGATTCAGATACATTTACTTTTCTAGAAAGCCTGACAGTTTTAAATCTACAGTATAACTTTCTGAAATATTTTCATATAAAATCATCTTTTAAACTGATTAAAATTGTTTTAGCTGGAAACCCATGGATCTGCTCCTGTGACCTCCTTGACTTACAGATATGGCTAACTGCCTCCAATGTGACATTGGGTAAGTTTTGGTAAGGGCAGCATTTCATATTTTTTTACATCAAATAGCTTAACTGTGCATTTTTTTCTGATGTGGATAAAATCCACCACCAATTTACCCATATTATGCAGTAATACAATAGCTATCCATGAGATTTTTTTAGATTAGAGTGCCAAAAAATTACCACTAACTCATAGCCTCTTCCCTGCTCACATTCACAGAAAATGAAAGCAACACTACATGTACATTGCCAAACACGGAAAAAATCTCCATCAAGATGGCAGCTATCCAACCTGCTGACTGCAAAGCTGAAAAGACTCTTTTAGAAAACACTGTAACTTCCACTCCTGCTGTTAGTCTTAGAAGTAGTGCCTTAATAACAGTTCTGACTCCAAACAACATCACTGGAAACAATGGAACACGAGCAGGTAATACACAGATATTTCACTTTACTGCTTATGAGCTGTTTGATTTGCTGTTCCAAGACTCTATATTGTTTTGCATTCCTAGTACACTATGACTCTTCCATAAAAGCCAGGGCTACAGAACAAGCATATTTCCAGGTTCTTGTAGACAGTCACACACATTACAAGGAATGTTAAGGTTTACTGAGTAAGTGTTCAAAACAGATAAACCCCCCCATTCTTAAATGATACTAAAAAATGATGATGAAATTTCAAAGCCCTAAAATTCAGATAAATTGTCTAGATCTCTGCCTAACAGAACAAGGAAAGTAACTTTAAAAAAAATTTGCTTTTTCCAAACTAACTGCTTTCTACATGTAGCTGTGCTCCTAAAATGTGATAGCGTGAACTTACAGATTTTTCTCCCATCCTAAATGTGTTCAGTATAAAGGACATGAATGCACATTGCACATTCTCTGGAAATTTCAGTGATAGTCTCCTCACCTTTCTTCACCTTTCAATGTTAATCTTACGTGCAAGTCTTCAATCCTGAAAAGCTTTACTTCTTCCTTCTGGCTAACGTAGGAAATACATCTAAAGATATATACACAAATGATAAGCTATCACTGTGACATGTTTCTTTAGCTGTACCACCTTACAATTTGTTTTAGGGTAGTGGCCAGCACATAAAAACAGCTTCTAAATAAAGACTATTGGCAAATATAGTTTACTGAATTTTTTATTATTAAAGAAACACAACTGAAAGGATATGTCAAAGACATCTTATTTTAGGGTTCAGACATTATTACCAGATAAAAAGTAAAGCCTCGGAAATAAAATTTGAAACCAATTACTGATGATTTTTTTCCAAAGCCTAACCTTGGAATTTAACTTTCAGAAAAAAAATCTTTTATTTTTTTTTTTAAATCTTTTATATGTCCCCAGAACTTTACCTTTGAAATAGACTTTGAAACAATTATTTTTTATAAATATGCAAGGTAGACTTATATTGCTATGAAATGAGATGCACATATATTACCAATCTCTGTGATGTTATTGACTCCATAACACAGCAACAACATTCTACAAAAGCTCTAGAGACAGTAATTCCCCTATCAATGTTTACTTTGTGAGTTCTCAATTTAACTATGAAAAAAATCCTACAAGAGTTCTTGCTAGTATTCCTCATGAAGATAACTCTTCTTTTTTCCTGTTTTTTTTAAAGAGTTACCACTTGTTGGCAAAAGTTGGACCTTCCTAGTGGGTGTCCTAGGGTTTGTCCTAGGCACTACACTCCTGATTTTTACTGCTGTAAAATGCCCAGCATGGTATCACTACTTGATCAGCTACCGTCACCGTCGTCTGGAAGAAAATAACTCAGAGATGTTTGAACAGGAGTTCTCAGCTGACACGTGCTCTTCTCCTTCAGTATCGGGTACAAGCAGTGAAGAACCCATCGTAATATTTGAGAAAGTTCATGCATGCAGAGATGAAGAAGATGGATTTATTGAGGATAAATACATAGATATTTATGTAAATGAGGAGCATTAATGTCTTAAACAATGGATGCTGAACTGACATTTTAAAAACATTGTACTCTTATACTTCCATTTTATGCTGCCCTTGTACAAGACAGAATGAAGTTATGCAGTCTGTCTCCTTTCATCTTGCCAAATCCGCAACAAGATTTTGCTGCGTCAATCACAAAGTTAAAAAATGGGGTCATATGCATGCATTATTGACACAACAAATACTTCAAACCATGCAAAAAATACTCATAATCCACTTTTTTATAAAATCTATTTGGCTACTTATATTGGGGGGCCTAATGTATATTGTTTGACATGAACAAAGTAGCAGGTGATGTTGGCATAATCACGAATACTTTCATTGTGAGGAGGTCTAGAAGAGAAAAATAATTTCTCAAAAATGTTGAAGCTGACCACAGCCAGACTGGGGGCTGGCTTCAAATCAGCGCTGGAACAGCTCTGCAGTCTATTAGGCAAAACTAACACAATCAGAGAATGGAGCATTTGGGTATTTTTTTACCCAAATTAGCAGAGCAAGAAAGACCAACTGCTGTATTCCCAAAAACTTGTATGTACAGTGCAACGATAAATTACCATTACTGCATTGCTACTGAACCAAGTATTTTCTCTTCATATTTTCTTAACACTTAAAAATGCATTCAGGGTGCAACAGACACATTTGCAAGCTGTTGAAAACTGCAGTATTAATGCAATGTGACATTATTAACTGGTAAATTGGTTGCTTCGGATGGCTTACTGGTATATAAAGCCTCATTGCTTTCACTGGCAATGAGCAGGATCATATAGCATTCTCCTGCACCCCTCTTGTGCCTAAATTAACTATCTCAAAAACTCACCCTCTCAGCCTATCACTACACAAGCCATTCTCACAAAATTCTTACTAATTCCTATTGCAAGCATCTCACAGTCCTCATCTTTCCCTCTACACAGCCTTACCTTACCAGAAAGGCAAAGGTCTAGTTCCCACTTCTGCTTGCTTTCTTCACTCTGCTACAACACAACAAAACTCCCAAAACTTGACACCAGATTGCCAAGAGACAGGACTCTCCATTGCCATCTAACTCTTCCTGAATGACATAGTAATTATCTTCAGGGGAGTAACAGGAGTTTAACACTAGGAACTCCAGCTGCAACCTGGCACTAACATATCATCTTGAAATTGTTCAGGCATCACTTCCGATATGCATTGCACTGTTAGGCTAACAGGTAACATTTCAACTTTCCCAAGCTGAGATAGGAGAAATTGAGTTATTCAAAGATGAAAAACATACACTTAATGTACTTACACTTGTCTTTCTGTGAAAATTTTATCCATACTCTGAGTGTCTCGGTCATTCTGAACCTTTAACTTAAAAAAAAAAAAAAAAAAATTGGAGCACAACCAAGTTTGTAATAAATCATGGAACCATACAGGTTGGAAAACACCTCTAAGATCATCAGATCCAACCCTTAATTCAGCACTGACAAGCTCACCATTAAACCATATCCCTAAATACGGCATGTACACATCTTTTGAATACTTCTAGAGAAATTGATTCACTCACTATTACTCTGGGATCTATTACTGAAACACTTAGCAAAATACCTTTAAAACTACACGGACAGGATGAAAGGCATTCTTCTCTTTATTACACAGACATTGTATCTTATTATTCAATCAA
This sequence comes from Corvus brachyrhynchos, assembly GCF_000691975.1. NCBI lineage: Eukaryota > Metazoa > Chordata > Aves > Passeriformes > Corvidae > Corvus > Corvus brachyrhynchos. Next base: position 6,917,132 of record NW_008236932.1, on the reverse strand, counting down.
ATGCAAGGGAAAAAAAGCTGTTTTGACCAAGAAATATTCAGGTAATTTTTCAAGTTATCAAAACAACCTTTACTGAAACTGGTTTCTTTTGCTTATGGACAAATTGATCATAAGAAATAAAATACGCCACTCACGCCTTAACACTTAAGAGTACATGTTAGAAAATAAAGAAGGAAAGCAAAGGAAGAACAAAACTCATTAATTTTGTGATAGCTATGTCAGAGACCTATTTACTATTTTTTACACTGGAGACATTTAAAAGGCTGAAGACAAAAGAGAACTTAATGTACAGAAGACCAGGCAGCTTTACAAGGCAGCGTAGTCTACCTAAATTTACCTCTCCTAAGACTAGTGTCCTGTGCTCCCAAAAAATAAAAAAGATATTTTAACGCTCATAATTTGGGTTGGGATAACACCCCTCTTAAATTTAAATCACAGAAAACTATCATGGGGCTGTTAACACAACACTTCAGGCAATTGTCTTACTGCTAACCTGTTGCCAACATTATGAATAATTTAACTGGAAAAAAATGGCTAAGTTTTAAGTCAGTGCTATGCTTTGTTAGATATGTCAGACATTCAAAGCACCAAGAAAGTGACACACCATTTCACTGCTAAAGTATAGTAAATATCGTAATTCTTACCATATTGTAATCACGGATCACTTCTGCCATATCTGTACTGGTGTTAAGTATATCCAGAACCTGAAACAAGACAGAATTCCAACCTGTTACTGCTCTCATTTTCTTTAAAAAAAAAAAAAAAAAAAAAAAATCAGACAAAGGGTTCATGAAAGCACAGCAAATTTCAGCTATTGCAAATGGAAAAAACATGATTTGGGAATCTGAATAGATTACATGTCATTTTCAGGAATAATCATCATCATATGTAGCTGTTCTAAGCACTGAAATATTACACAGCACAAATTTCTTAAATCCATATGCAGATGCTTCTCCTAATGTATAGTACACTTTTTGTTTTCCTCTGTTTCCATCTCTTTCCTTTCCAATAACTGAATAAAGGCGGTGCTAACCAGTATATTTTTACATAGAAATGTAAAAAAAAAAGATTCCAAATGAGGCAAAAGCAATAAAAAGTTAAGTAAGAGAATAAACGGGATAGCATTCAATATCAAAATTTGACAGCAGCATACCATGTTGTAGTCTGCTAGTTGACCTTGAAAATCTTTGATTTCACCAGCTAAAGCCTCTGCCCTAAATATGAAACAAAAAGTCAAACTTCAAATTATAAGATTTGTATATGTAAAAATAAAATAATAAAAAAAAAAAATTATTCACTGATTCCTTGAAGCCTGCCCAATACTTGAAAATAGTCTTTTGACTTAGAAAGTTAGCACTGCATTAACTGCAATACATCTCACCGTTTTTCATAGGACAAATAGACAGATTTCTCTTGCTTGTACATTTCTACTTCTTCCTGCAGCTTGTTAATTTCTGTTGTAAGTTCATTTGTTTTACTTCTGAAAAAAAATAAACAAAAAAGAATCATCAACATTTGGATGTACAACTAAAGCACAGGCAGAACAGAAAATATATTTTACATTAGGAGATTTGAAATTAGTATCTCTCACACTGCACTTCGTTTCAACTCAGCATTTCTAAGAAGAGGCAAGTGTGGAAAAAAGCAAAATTGTTGTATCAGATAAAGTCCTAAGTAGTTGCTGGAAAACCTTGGTATGAAATAAAATGTTTTAATTAGCTTTTTGTCTCTGCTGGTAGAACAGATGTGGACAGAAAAAACCCACAGTATAAATTCACAAAATGGGGGTATCATCCATACTTAAAATGACATCTTTTAGGACCAGTTATTCAAAACTGTAATATGATCAACTGATAAAATCCTGCATGCAATAGTTTGCACAAGGTCTTGTGTTTGTCATTGCTAGCTGAATGCATAATCCAAGTAAGCCACCTGAAATGTACAATAAAAAACCTTTAGTATGCAATGCTACTTCTGACAAATGGAGCTATCAGACCTAACAAACATTAGAGGTGGAAGCTCAGAATCACTGACCCCCCCCTTTACTAATGCTGTGTGAGAGCATTTAATTTATCAAGCCTAACTACAAAACCTCAAGGGAATCTACTTCCTTTCTTCCTACAGAATATCTACATACAAAATAACTTTCACTCTTATAGCAGCACTCTTCTAACAGCTCACTATAAGTGAACACCACCTATTGCATGCTGTTGTCAAGCTTCAACTCTGTGTCTGAAAAGGAACAGACGTGTTGTTAAGACATACCTCAGCACACCAAGGTAGTATGTTTTATCCATTATCTGTCTCTGAGGACCTGATAAAAGAGAACAATATGATATTCTGTTAAAAAAAACCCTAAGTTAGATGAACTGTAAATTAGGAAAACAATCTGCAAAATTTACAGTCAAAAAAATTACAACTAATATAATCTAGTGTTCTTAAATAGATATTATCTCATTAAAAAAAAGGAAGATATTTTTAGACTGCTGCGAAGAGAAACATTACTAATACAAATATATGAATAGTTACTACATAATAGAGTGTTTCAAGTATTCTGCAGTGATGGAAGAAGACACAATAATCTTGTTCTATTCTTTTGAATTATTTTTAAAGACAGCTCAGTTACAGAAAAATGTTTATCTTCTTTGGTTGTCAAGAGCAATGACAATAAGAGGAATGCTTTAATTTTCTCTCTCTTTTTGCTGCTCTTTTTAATCACAGCTCTTCACTCTGAAATTTATACAGTGATGAAAAGCTTTCCTATAACAACCTAAATATTCTTTCAAAATGTTTGCAGACAGCTTGATGGCTATTTTCATTACAAAATACCTTTCATTGCAGTTTTTATTCCACTTAATCCCTGCTGAGTCACTGGACGGTCTGCAACTTTAACCTGAGATGATAAGACTCCTCCAGGAGTCAAAGAACCACCACGAGAACCAGGTCTTGCTGTACTAGGAGGCATCTATTAAAAAAAAAAAAAAAAATCTACCAAATCTGAGTTATTACTTTATTATCCTGAAGCAATTGCCAAAGCAATTAAAAACTTCAGTTAGTCTCTATACTCTTTCTGTAGGAATCTTTCAGCATTTACATCTCTTCAGGGAAGCAAAGCTTCAGTCGAATGTCTGTTGTAGAAAGCAAGGGATTACCTTTGAGCAACTGTTCATTGTTACATCTATCTGCAACGTTAATGCTATTCAGGTCTCCCAGGTGAACTCTGGATGCTGCACCTCCCTGACCCCCTCCAAACAAGGTTAGCAAAACTTTATATAAAATTGAAATATTAAATTCTTCCTAAAAAAGAACTTCTCCTCACTCATGGTACTAAAAAAACAAGAAAAGATTAGCAAAAAAAAAAAGGACAAAAATCTAAATATATCAAAATCAATGATAATCAATGACATTTTCTAACATACCGCTGTTCCTATTCTGCCTGCTGACGGAGTCCTTGATGAAGAGGCAGGCCTTGATGAAGAGGTCACCCCTACTCCTGCTCTTGAAGAAGAACGAGCTGTGGGAGGTCTGTTACTGCTGGCCATATTCGTTTGCTTTTTAACTTCTCTCTGGCAAGAAGAGAAATCATCCTTTGATTTGCACAAGGTCCTTGAACTATGAGAAACCGACTCTTTAAAAAATAACTCTCACTAAAATAAGTTGAGGGGAGTTGGTTTTGTTTTTTTGTTATCCGCAAAGCACTTCCTTACTGGATGGTACAGGACAGCGGCAGGGCTCAGGAAGGACCACGTATCGTCCAGGAGTAAGCTGGGGCAGCAGTCTCTCTTCACTGCTTAGTGAGCCCTCAGCTTATTCTTGTGGCACTTATTATTTCAGTATCTGAATGTAAATCTTTAATGAAACAAACTGGAAGCGAGCAACTGCTGCAAATACTCATTTCGGTTATCTACAAACGGTACGTAAGCCCTCAACCGTCACTACAACGATCCCAAACTG
>NW_008236932.1:6892060-6912340 GCF_000691975.1 Corvus brachyrhynchos | reverse complement strand
GGCTGTGGTCGGCGCGGAGAGCGGGGGGGGCCGGAGGAGGTGGCGAGCGGTGAGAGCCTGTTCGCAGGAGGCGTTCGTGATTGGCATTGTCACTTGCCTAGAATCGTGTTAAGGGTTTAGAAGGTACCTTCAAGATCATCTAGTCCCAGTCCCTCAGCCGTGGGTAGGGACAACTTTCACCAGAACAGTTTGCTCAGAGCCCTATCCATCCTGGTCTTGAGCACTTCCGAGGATGGGGTATCCACAATTTCTCTGGGGAACCTGTTCCAGTGCCTCATCACCCTCACAGTGAAGAATTTCTTCCTAAAGTCTAACCTAAGTTTTCCCTCTTTCAATTTGTGCCCATTAGTTCTTGTCCTGTGACTACAGTCTATGAGGAACAGTCCCCTTCCAGCTTCCCTGTAGGCTGCTTTAGATACTGGAAGGTTGCTGTGAGGTCTCCGTGCAACCTTCTCCTTTCCATGCTGAGCAGGCCCAAGTCCTGCATGCCTGCTTTTGGGAAGGTTGTATGTTTTTACGCAGTTAGCTGTACACTGATGTTGTAGTGTGTTTTGGAGATGCTAACAAGGTCAGTAGTTCTAGGCATCCTTTTTTCTAGGTGGTACTAATGATGTTGTTTCCACCTCATGCTATTCAGTGCCAAAGTAATCCTGCTAGGTAACAGTACCGTGATTTTGACAGTAAGGCAGTGTGCTTTGAATGTTTAAAAAAACCCATCCTTTCTTAACCTGGCTAAACAAGCTTCTTTAAATGTAAAATGGAATGTGAACAAAAAACTACAAAAAATTAAACACATAAAGACATTAAAAAAGGAAAAAAACAGCCCAGCATTAATTTTTCTGATATTCATGTTGCACAGGGTTGTCTCGTACTGAATTTGTCTAGTTGAATTCACAAAGTGAATTTTTCAGCATATTGCCCTGACCAGAAGCAGTACTGCTAAGCAGTGGTGGAGATGCTGGTATTGCTGGAAGCCACAGGATGTATCTCCTCCTGTGACTATAGTTTCATATTGTGAACTGTGTTCTGAAGTTGCTGGGCATGAATATTCTTTCCGTTGCCTTCACGTGAAATAGAAATAATTGGTAGATTTGCTGAGTGCTTACATGTGTATTGATCTCTGTAGCTCTGTAATTGAAATGAAGAAAAACTAATCTCATTAAGTGGGTCTTATTAAGTCTCTCATCACAAGGGAAAGAACTTGTTAAATTGCACAGAAATTTGCATCACGAAAGGAATTTTAATTCTAACCCATATTTTTTGAGAACTCTATGAGCAAGAAGACATGAGTAACTTCTTTGGAGTCATAATGTTGTTATTGATTTCCTTCTCTGTTTTGAAGGCTCAGGGACTACAGTAGTCAGGGTTTCAGGCACACTGCTGTATGCTGTTTTGATTCAGCTTTTCCAAGAAGAGATGTTGCCTTATTTGTTCTAGGTACTTTAAGGGGAGAAGATGTTTTAGTATTTAAAAGAGTATCGTGATTTCCTTACATATTTCAAGCTTGCCAAACATGAGGGTGTGAAGGATAACAGTATGATATCATATGATAGGTTGTGTTTTTTGAGGGTGGGGGAACAAACACAGGAAAACAAAACAAGTGCACGTCACCACAACCTGCATGTTTATTCTGTGGGAATAAGTAGCTTTTTCCAGTTAGTGCTGTAACCACTGAGGTTGGCTCAGGGTGAAGAAATAAGGGTGCTGCTCGAGTCAGTTATAATCTGTTTAACTGTTGTTCCTCTACAATGCTCCTAATGAAGAGCCAGTGAATACATTTGGCAGGCAGTAAACTTCATTTATGTGCTCTTACTTTAGCATGTACTTGGATATACATTTGAGTTTTCAGACAGAAAAAGATGCCATAAAGACAAACTGTAGCTATTTCTGATCAAATTTGGCATAGTGTTTGCCAGTGAGCATGGAAAAACAAAGTTCTTCCAGGCCTATCATTGCACTGAAAAATAAGTGGAAAGCTTTAAGTTTTCTGTACTGGGGAGGAATTCTGGGATGTAATTTTTGTCTTAAATTTTTCATTCTTTCTAGGCTGTCCATAGTATTTATTCAGCACAAGCCAAGCATAGTTACTAATTCAGGAATTGTAATTTACTCAAATAAAGTACTGTTTTTGTCATGATTCTGAACTGATTGTCACATATGTTTAAGTCTTAACAGGGGTTTTACTGAGATGCATTGTATGAGTGGCCACTCAAATTTTGTATCTTGTGTGTGCATCATACCTCCAAGTGACCTCTATCCTCGTGGGCTGATTGCAACTGGTGGCAATGATCATAATATTTGCATTTTCACAGTTGACAACCCAGCTCCTCTTTACATCCTTAAAGGTCATAAAAACACAGGTATGTAGTAATTGTATGTTGGAGTTTTTACATAAACGTTAATGTGATTCATTAGAAAGGAAATAAAGTTGAATTTATAAAACTCAGTTTTGATTTATTTGGTATATTGATGCCATGATGACTTTTTGCCTTTTCTTTTATACCCCTTTTATACCTTTTTACAACTTCTGTATTTCTTAGTGGTTTTTTTTTAGCCTACATTCTTGGACTTGTTTGTCAAGCTAGGAGACTAAACATTTTAGAAGCTTCATCATTAGAGATCAATATGCCCATCCAAGGGAAGGTTCCTTGGGGAGGGGGGCTCATTCAAGCCTCTCACTGGGGAATCTTTGATAGATATATTGATTAGTAAGACCTGTAATGACATACCAGATCTTTTGTGTGGTATGCATTAAGGTGCATTCGACCTGGATGTATGCACCTAAGGATCCTTAAAATAAATACAAAGGTAAAGCCCCTTTTTCCCTTCTAACTGTGTTTGACTCTTGATTTTAAGACCAGGAAAAGGCATAATATAATGTAGAGTTGCATTTTTATCAAGCAGTTACTTCAGTTCTTCAGGTATTAAGCTTAATTTTTTTTGTCAAAGATGATACAAGTAGAAAAAGTCAGCTTCCTAAATGAACTTCCTCTGCCCATTTTGTTACTTAGATGGGTATTTAATATTAATTGGTGCTTTCAATATATAGCTTTACACTGTGTAACTGGAACATTTGAAGATTATCTTTTTACTAAATTTTGAATGTCACCACAGTTTTTTGGTGGTAGTATTTTGCCTTCCAAGAAGGTGAGCTAAGTATTTTTTGTATGAAATAACTTCTTGAAGACATAAATTAATACCTGTTGATAAAACTTTTCTTCTCATAAAAGCTGCACCTTTGAATTAATTGTGTGTCTTGACTAGTTGTCTAATCTGTTTGTCATTATATTCTAGTCCAAGAGAAGAGATCTGTGGCTTAAGAGGAAATTTAAAAATATGAATGGCAAAAACATTTCAAAGTTTTTAATCTAAAATTAGGAGAATTTTAAGGAGCTTCTTTCTAGGTTGCAATGCAACTACAGTTCACTTAATTCTTCTCTAGACTCCTCAACACTAAATATGCTATTAATACCAAATAAATCCCCTTAAATGAATCTCTTGAAATTGCTGGCATAAGATTTGTGGCAGTGCTGGGTACTTGTCAGTTCTGACTTGAATGTTCATTCCAGTTTGCAGCCTTTCATCTGGGAAATTTGGCACATTATTAAGTGGATCATGGGATACAACAGCAAAAGTCTGGTTGAATGACAGGTGTATGATGACATTACAGGTAGGAAGTTCCTCTACATAATTATGATATAAGTACTCTGAATTTGATTCTGACAAGTCTTAACAATGTTGGGTTTTTTGCAGGGTCACACAGCTGCAATATGGGCAGTGAAGATACTTCCTGAACAGGGATTAATGTTGACTGGTTCCGCTGACAAAACTATAAAACTGTGGAAGGCAGGCAGATGTGAAAGAACATTCACTGGTAAATGTTGCTGCAGTTGATACCATTTCACTGGTGTGATCTGTTCTTGTCAAAAGAGAAAAAACATTAGAATCTTATAAAAGCATGGATAAACTGAACAATATTTAGGTAGGATTTTTAAAGTCCTGAAGTAGTTGTGGCCCAGAAGCCACATGACTTTAAAAAAAACAAGATTTTTTTCAGAGAACTGTGAGCAATTAATTTATTTTTTCTAACTGCTCCCACAAAGTTTTGTTGCCTGGATTTAGATTTGAGCTATATAGAAGGGGTATACTACTGCTAAAGGAGACAAGAACTGCATTAATATTTTTTTTCCTTTTGTAAAGGACATGAAGATTGTGTGAGAGGTTTAGCAATTCTCAGTGAAACAGAGTTCCTTTCCTGTGCTAATGATGCTAGTGTTCGAAGATGGCAGATCTCTGGCGAGTGTCTGCAGGTGTATTATGGACATACAAATTATATATATAGCATCTCTGTCTTCCCTCGATGTAAAGGTAGGATTCCTTTTTGACTGTTAGACAACATTCTTCGAAATGAAATGTCAGGGTGCGTATTCTGATGTTCTGTGGCACTGCCACAACTAAAGAACTCAGGTAGCATTTAATTTTTTTCTTACACCCAGAATAAATAGATAAAAGAAGATATTGTGATTGACTCCAGATTGCACCACTGTCAGACTTGCTCTGGCATTATGTGGGATAAAAGGTCCTGGGTTAGGGCTAATTGAAGGCTTAAGTAAAACTTAGATGAAGCAGTAGGCAAAACTATTGTCTTAGCTGCCACCTGTATTTCAGTACTGTTGCAGAGTAGTAAAATAGTAATGTGTGGCACGCCAGTTTGAAATAACGTAAATTTAGGTATTTCCACAACGTGCATTATATGTACTTAGGTTAAGAATTTTATGTATGAGGCTTAATTACATTTGTTTTCAGAGTTACAGTTTAGACGTTCAGAACTAACTGTTGAGCCAGTTGCAGAAGACATTCCAAGTCAGTGACCTTTGTGTGGTGTATGGGACACTTGCGCATTTGTTCAACAGGTGAAGTGCATGTATATGAGTTGATGCATATGTTGTAGATCTCCTATGCCTTAAAATTCCTCATTGAGGAGTTTGTAGACTTTTGAAAGTGCTTTGTGTGTGTTTTCTGAAAAAGCAGGCCTACCTTCCAAACTCAATTTAAAACAAATGTGAAAGTGTGCAAGTATAGTGCAAGATGAAACAGTGATGATTACAAAATTGTTTAAGCCCTTGAAAGGAGGAAGGGATTTTCTTCGTCTTGGGCACAGTTTCATTCACTTAATCTGCAATTCATGCACTTCGGTTTTTTTGAGAAGACAAGTGAAAAGTGGCTTTCTTTTTGCTCTCTACTTGTAATTGAGAGGAGTACTAAATTGCATAAAGGTTCTTTTACTGTTATAATTTTTAGCTACCCAGTTGCAGAATGGCATCTAGTATCATAGTATGCTAAAAAAAATACTTTGAAAGTTTTTTCTATCTTTTTATTTTCAGATTTTGTAACTACTGGAGAGGATAGATCTCTTAGAATCTGGAAACAAGGGGAATGTGCTCAAACAATCAGACTCCCAGCTCAGTCTGTATGGTGCTGCTGTGTGTTAGACAACGGTGACATCGTAGTTGGTGCAAGGTATCCAAGTTTTACTTACAATATATTTGTAGATCCGAATCTGACAATCCTTGAAGAAATTGCCAGCATAACTTTGGATGTCAGTTTCATTTAAATTTAAAAATACAGCCATCAAAGTGTGTGTGTGTTAAATTTAAACATGTGCTACACTTCATCCAAAGTGATTTTTTATGTCGTTCACAGAGGTAGAGCGAATTCTTTGGAAATGTGGTAAAGCATGAATAGACTTGAGAATAAATTTAGCAAGCACGGTAAAAAGAACCCTTTCGATAGGCATATTGTATCTTGATTTTAAAATTATACTGAAGACAGGGTTACCTGCTTGATTCCTTCTCTGTGTGGTTTTAGTATGAGAATGAATTCCTTTCATAACAGTAGTTGGGAGGGGTAGTTAGACATAGTGGTGGTTTCATGTGATGTAGAAGTCACCATTAGAATTTCTGCAGTCATTGTGATGTTTAAAATAGTACTTCTGTTTGAATGTTTTCTTTCCATTCAGTGATGGAATTATAAGGGTGTTCACAGAGTCCTTGGAACGTACAGCAAGTGCTGAGGAGATTCAAGCTTTTGAAAATGAGCTTGCCCAAGCATCCATTGATCCTAAAACTGGTGATTTAGGAGATATCAATGCTGATGACCTTCCTGGGAGAGAACACCTTAAGGATCCTGGTAAGTTACTGTATTTCTGTCATGTTAGAGGTGCCTCCAAATCTTGGTTTGAGGTATTGAAACTTCTGATAGTTTCCAAACTTAAGGCTTTAATCCCTTTCAGTAAGGTTACTGAAGGAAACAGTTTAATTTTGCTCTACTACCCTTTCACTGATTCTTTTGGAAGCAGGACTCTAGGTTTTTTGGTTTTGTGGATTTTTTTATTCTCTTACGAGATAATTTAGACAAAGGTGGAGTCGATGCTACTGTGTGGTTGAGATGTTTTTGATCTGTTCTGCCAGGTGTACCAAGAGTACGCAAAACAGGTAATTTGCTAAAGGAATACTGAATTTGCAATTTTTTTCCTAATAAAAGTAGTAGATGCAAATTTTCTGGTTTAGCTTTTGACTTGAAAGATAGTCTTGATGGGCTCAATTCACCCTTTCTAGGTACTTGAGAAGTTCTTGAGAATGCAGTAGAAGCAGTAGTAAACATTATTCTTAAACAGACAAATACTGTTTTCCAAGGTGAAGTAACCAGTGACTTCAGCCCTTGGCTGTGATCAGGAAGTGGCATAGATCTTATATCTGTATGAAACTTTGCATCTTGTTAGACTATGGGAGAATATCACCTTTCTTAATTGTCATCTCACTGGGAAGATGATGAATTTCTGAAGTACTTGACCTAAGTGTTGGTTTGACCACTTAGTCTGTTGGCAGATACTGTTACTATAATTGTAAAATGCTCATTAAGATTGCTGCTATTCTTGTTGTGAGATGTAGTATTGTGTCTGGTTTTTGCTGGGATAGAGTCTATTTTCTCCACAGTAGCTAGTTTGGGGCTGTTTTGAATTTGTGCTGGAAACAGGGTTGATGACACAGGGATGTTTTTGTTACTGCTGAGCAGGGCTTACACAGAGCCAAGGCCTTTGCTGCTCCTCACTCACCCCACCAGCGAGGAGGCTGGGGGTGCACAAGGAGCTGGGAGGGGACACAGCTGGGACAGCTGACCACAGCTGACCCAAGGGATATCCTATACTGTATGGCATGATGGTCAGCATATATATATATAGGGGGAAGGAAAAGGAAGGAGGGGATGTTTGGAATGTTGGTGTTTGTCTTTCCAAGGAGCTGTTGAGCCTGATGGAGCCCTGCTCCTCTGGAGACAGCTGAACACCTGCTTACCTGTGGGAAGTGATGTATGAATTCCTTGCTTTGCTTTGCTTGTGCATGTAGTTTTTGATTTACCTTTTTAACTGTATCTCAATCCCCGAAGTTTTCACTTCTGTTCATCTGATTCTTTCCTGCATCCCAGCCACAGGAGCACTGAGTGTGTCTGAGTGGTGCTTAGTTGCCATCTGGGGTTAAACCATGACACGTATCTACTTAATTCCTGTGCTGTGACTTCAAGTGTTGTTGAACTATTTTTTCATTTTTAATGCTGAGCACCATTTGAATATTCTTTTCTCCTAAAGTAAATCATATCCTTGAAATTGTTCGAACTCCTGTCTACAGGAACAAGAGATGGACAGACACGGCTTATTAAAGATAATGGGAAAGTAGAAGCATATCAATGGAGTGTTAGTGAAGGAAGATGGATAAAGATTGGCGATGTTGTTGGTTCTTCTGGAGCCACGCAACAAACATCTGGAAAAGTTTTATTTGAAGGAAAGGTATATGCAAACTTTAATTTGTTTCATTATTTCCTAAGTAATCAGTCTTTGTTCAGATAAAATACAGTTTAGAAAATACGTATTTGTACTTTTTTGTTATTTTTGATCTCAGAGGTAGAAGTATAAATAAGTGTGATTTGCTTTATTGCTTACGAGGCACATTTTGTAAAATGAGCAAGCCAAGAGACACAAATTATTTTGGGGAACGGTAAACTATTAGTAGAGAAATTGTCAAGTTCTATTGTATTTATTGTTAATACCTTGAGAAGTTAGTTTTAATATCCTTCCCAAAGGAATGAACTTTGTAATTTATAATGCAAGGCTTACCTAAAATATTAGGTACCAGGCCTTCTCTACCCCTTCTCTATAGTAACTATTGAACCTAAAGACAGGTAAGCTGACCTAAAGACAGGTAAGCTGAAAAATGTTTCCTTTACTGAAATATACACAGAAAAGCCTGTCAGGGTCCTCTGAGCATACCTCTGAGAAAGAAATACCTCTGAGATACTGATTTTCACTCTCACAGATTTTGAAGAAACATTAGGAAATCATCATTTGATAGCATTAGAAGTGTGCTTTTAAGACTGAAATTTCTTGAGGCATCTGACTGCACTACAGCTTTGTAGGGAGACAGAGGTGTCCATGAGAGTGACCTGATGCATCTTTATTTTGTAATACATGTGTACACACATTATCATGATATATTGTTTTACTCTGCTCTTCTTGAGCAGAGAGTTCTGGAAAATACAGGTTTAAGTCTGCCATGGTTTTAGCTGGGACAGAGTTCATATTTTTCTTAGCAGCTGGTACAGTGCTGTGTGTTTTGGATATAGTATAACAACAGTGTTATAACACACTGATGTTTTGGCTGTTGCTAAGTAATGTTTAGTGTTTACCCTAAACCAGCAAATGTTTACTTGCAGTCTCTCAGGATAGCATTAATGATATGTTCTGTAAGTATCAGTGTTTTAAAGTTTTTAGGCTTAGGTTTGGTCCCCTGTTAGACTGCATTTAATACATTTTTATGTCCAAAGTCCTGGAAGACTTCTAATTATTTTTTTATTTTTACTCTGCTTAAAGGAATATGACTATGTTTTCACCATTGATGTAAATGAAAATGGGCCTTCCTACAAACTGCCGTATAACATCACTGATGATCCTTGGCTGACCGCATACAACTTCCTGCAAAAGAATGATCTAAATCCTATGTTTCTGGATCAGGTGGCCAAGTTTATTATGGACAACACTAAGGGGCAAACACTGTTGAGTACAAGTAATCAATTTTCAGATCCATTTACAGGTCAGTATTTTAAACTTAAATGATGACATTAGATACTCCTGCCAGTTTTGTGTCTTCAGCACACTTGCTAGGGATGCACTCTGACTGATGTTGACACCATCCTTAGCGAAGATGTGGAACAGGACTGGATGCAATCCTGACCCCTGGGCTACACCACCAGAGGCTGGCTTCCAACAGATGTTGTTCCACTGATCACCATCCTCTGGTCGTGGTTGTTCAGTCAGTTTTCAATCCACCTCACTATTATAGAATCATTAAAGTTGGAGAAGACCTCTAAGAATATTGAGTTCAGCCATTAACCAACCACTTCCATGTTCGCCCATCAATCATATCGCCAGGTGCCACATCCACATAGTTTTTTGGGTGCTTCCAGGGATGAGGATTCAGCCACTTCCCTGGGCAGCCTATTCCAATGCCTGAGCACCCTTCCAGTATAGAATTTTTTTCTGATATCTACTCTAAGCCTCTCCTGGTGCAGCTTGAGACTATTTCTTCTCATCCTGTCACTTGTTACTGGGAGAAGAGACTGAGCCCCACCTTGATACCTTTCAGATAGTGGCAGAGAGCAGTAAGGTCCACCTGCAGCTTCCTTCAGGAACTTAACCACCCCCAGTTCCTTCAGCTGCTTCACATAAGACCTGTGCTCCAGACCCTTCACCAGTTCTGTTGCTCTTCTCTGGACTTGCTCCAGCACTTCAATGTGTTCTTTGTCGTGAGGGCCCCAGAACTGTTCACAGGATTTGAGGTATGGCCTCACCAGGCCCGAGTGTAGAGGAACAATCACTGCCCTGGTCCTGCTGGGATAAAAGCCAAGATACCATTGTCCTTCTTGGCCACCTGGGCACATTCCTGACTCATAGTCAGGCAGGTGTTGATCAGCACTGCCAGGTCCTTTTCTGCCGGGCTGCCCCCAGCCTGTAGCTCTGCATGGGGTTGTTGTGACACAAGGGCAGGACCCAGCATTTGGCCTTATTGAACCTCATAGAATTGTCTGCCTAGGCAGACTTCAGTATTGTAGCTCTTGATCATCTTGTACATCAAGGTGTGTTTAATAGTCATTGCTTTTCTCACTCTTTGACTAGGTGCTGGACGTTATGTTCCGGGCTCTTCATCTGGATCGAGTACAATACCTGGGGCAGACCCATTTACAGGTAACCTAAAATTCCATAATCTGTCTGGCTAGCACTTAAGATATGCATTTGAGTCGTGTTCTGTTGCATGCCATGTTTAGCCCCAGACAGCTGTTCCTTGCAGTTCTCTGGGGCTGTAGTGTGGAACAGCCTGGTAAGGTGGGCTCTGCCACTGGCAAAGCATACTGTTCAGTAGAGGGGAGCCATCTGCTGTCGGGTCTGGCTCATGTCACTCTGCCCTCTACAGCAGAATGGTAAGGACCTAAACCTTTTGTTTTGCCAGACTTCATATGCAAGAACAACCCAAGATTATATTTATTCATAGAGATAGTTTTCTATTTTCATTTTTTACTTACATTTTACATGATCTTTATTGATACCATCCACTCTGTATTAGATTCTGATCCTCGCTGGTATAGCTATTGTAGAGTCCCCCTCACTAGTTTAGCAACCTTGTTTGCAAAGACATTCCCAGTTCCAGCCCTGTGTTGGCAGACTTATCCCATCCCTGATTAGTAACTCTTGGTCCTCAGAGAGGGTCCTGTAATCACTCAGTGCCAAAGTCTTGTCTGCAAAATAAGCCATGCAGTGAGTTGCTGACCTACTTGATGCGTCCATTTCTATTCAAGCATTTTTGCTTTGTTCAGAGTGTCAAAGATAAACCACCTGCATCCTTCGTCCTTGCTCCCAGAACTCTCTAATCACTCTTGATATCCTCCAGGATGTCCTTGGCAAAACCATTGATGGCCATGTGGAAGAGTAGCAGGGTAGCAGTCTGAAAGCTAGGCAAGGCTTGGCAGTGTCTCTGTGGCATCCTGAATCCTAGCCCCCAGCAGACACCTGCCAAGTCACCAGGCCTCCCTACCCTGCAGGAAGTGACTCTGCTTCCCATCACTGCTGCTTGCCTTTATCCTTTTTGCAGACATGATGTGCAGTCTCAGCTGGCTCTTATGCATCCCTGCTGGGTGTTTGTCCTCACCAGTACACTCACTGCCTGTTCTGCAGTTGCAGATCACAGGTAGAGCAGAAGCATTTGTGCTGTTACCAAAATTCACAGCCTTCAGTCTTCCCCATCTTGACAGTCTTTCTGTCTCCACCTGTCTCTCCTCCCTGGCTTTTGTGACTCTCTGGTCTCTGCAGACTGAGGCCTCAGTGCAAGAGAATTCACCTCCCACAGGAGAGTCCACTCATAGCCCAGGCACAGAGAGAGTCAAGGCCTGGGCTTTGCAGTGTGCCCTCCTGCTGGAGCTTGTCATGGATAAGGTATCTGCTGTGCTGAGGCCCACTTCACCTGTGGGTGCCAGAGACCATGACACAGTGTCTCCCAGCTGTGGCTCATTTAGGTTGTGAATGCCGTCATCACCACCACCCTTGCACAGGCATAGATTTAATCCTTAATGAAGTGTTGACTGCTTCTTTGTAGTTCCTTTACTGCAGAATAATCCCTTTTAACAGTCATGTTTGAAAACTAGTAACTAAATACAGGTTACCTAATAGGTTGGGTAACCGGTATTTAGTTAGGTAACTAATACGTTACCTCTTTACTGGTGGTGGTGTTTCAAAACTTAACATCTTTCTTAGGTGCTGGTCGCTACGTTCCTGGTTCAGCATCAAATGCAGTAACTCCAGTGGGTGGGGTTGATCCGTTTACAGGTAAGAGACAATGTCTGCCAATGAAAAACGTTCCTGATCTCTTGGTTTGTTTTTTCTCTCTGACATGAATTCTGCATTGATGCAAATTCATACTTTATTAAAAATAATGGGCAGATTGAAGCTGCTTATACTCTGAAATTATTCATAAAGTAGGGATAACAGAGCCTTCCTTTACATGCAGGAATCATGCACACAAGCTTTAAAATGTATGATCATAATCTGTTTGAGAGGATTATTGATCTCCTAATAGTTGTTGATCAGAGAAACTGATACAGTTAATGGGCATTATACAATATCAGCCACTAAACGACCTGTGAGTTTAAGAAATCATTATAGGTGATGATAAAAGCTTTTTGTTGCTCTTGGAAAAAAAGAGATTTCAGGCTACTATTGCATGTGCCATAACTTGGTCATTTCTTCAAATCTTCTCATATACAAACACTTCCATTATGAAAATAATAAAAACATAAGATTTCAGGGACAGAAGGAATCTTTTTTCTAAAAAGACCCTTGCCATTTTCATGTCTTAACTACAATAGCTATTGCTATAAGTGACTGTGTATTTAGTTCACATAAATAAGAAATAACTCTTAATAATGTCAACTTGTAAATTTTTACATGAGGGGAGAACAATTTGTGAAGATACTGCTTTTAGTTTTAACCCTTGAATGTAAAAATAATGTAAGGAATGACAGATATTTGCATAGACATTCAATTTTTTTCAAAACATACTTTTCTGAGCAATATCCAGCAGTAGAGAGTTACTTCTAGGACATCATTCTATGTCAGACACCTTGGTACACTGTTGAATGCTCTGTATTGCCTTTCTGTAGGAATGAGTGCCTACCAGTCAGCTGCAGCTAAAGTTGAAAATATTTATTTTCCAAAGAAGGATGCTGTCACCTTTGACCAGGCCAATCCTACGCAGATACTGGGTCAGTGTTTTAATATCAAGGATGTTTTCTTAAATTTTTTTGAAGTAACTTGACTAACTGAGCTTTAAAAAAAAAACTATCCTTAATGCTAGATCCATTTCAGTAATCCAATACTCGGTTTTTTAAATCACAGTGAAGTTTGAATATAGCACATGCCATAAGCAAAACATGATCACATGACTTAAGTAAAAGTACAAAAATTGGGATCGCACTAAGAACATATAGTCTCTTTATTGTTTCTACTGCCTAATAATAGAAAGAGCAAAAAGGAATTGTATTTCAGTTATGAAAGCTCTAATGTTCTTATGATTCTCTTCTGGATTTTTCTCTCTATGTAGGCATTTTTTGAAATTTTTCTACAAATTCTCAATCTTCGTGTTGCACTGTTTAAGGGGAATTAATAGTAGCAATCATTGTGATACTTTTTTGTTTATAAAGTGCTTTTGTAGCATTTCATTTGAGATCTCAATTTATGAGGTTCTGTTTCCAGAAAGGTGTGCCTCTTCTATTGGTATTACAGGCAAATTAAAGGAACTTAACGGCAGTGCAGCTGAAGAACATAGGCTTACTGAAGATGACTTGATAATCCTAGAAAAGTTACTGTCTGCAATGTGCAACACCTCTGCTGAAACACCTACAGCACAGCAACTTCAGACTTTATGGAGAGCAGTTAACTGGCCAGAAGGTAAACACTTGCAATCATTTTATGCGTCATGTCATCAGTAGTTCACCATGAAAGAAAAGTCTCGTCATGCTGTATGTTACACTGAGTCTCTCCCAAAGACTTAATAGCCCAAGTAGAAAACAGAAGATGACTAAAAGGTGCTAACAGCAGTGATCAGCTGCAGGGGCAAATTTGGTGATTGGTTGTCAGATATTATTGGTTCAATAATAAACATAAAGGAGAAACTCGATATGAAAATCAGTTATGATTACTTCATTAGCAAGGCCATCCTCAAAAAGGTGGGAGACTTGTTAGGGAGTAAGGAAGTGTGAACTTGGGATCCTAAGATGTTACCAAATGAGAGATGAAATTATGGAGATAAATTAGGGGGGAAAAAAATCAAAAGTAGCTCCTATTTAATATGGTAGAGAAGAAGTTACTGATGCTAGGCTACATGATCAAAACTGCATTAGTGAAATGACATTCTGGAAGAATGCAAGTGTAGGTGATATAATTACATTTAATAATGTATTATCTGCGCTGATGGATTGGAAAAGCTATTTTGGTTGTTACGGCACATTCTGGAAATAAACAATTGTTTGGATATACAAATATCTAAGCATGGTTAAAATGAACTGCTTTCTTAAAATCACAGTTAAAGATTTACTGACAGGAAGAACATTTTAGTATTAAAAATTCGTGCTAATTATATAATATCACATAATCAAACTGTGTTTTGCATAATGAGGAGCTGGTGATGGCCAGTGTCATACCTTCCAGGCTCTTTGTATTGTACAAAGCATTAATTCTGAAGATTCTGCACATCTGCAGGAAAAACATCAATAAGTAGTTGGGCAGGTTCAGCTTTGATTTTGTTGTAAGCATTGGATACCAGTAGTAGATCCAAGGAGCCAGATATAGTCAGAATTTGGGAAAGGAGGGACACGCTAAGCTTTCGTTTCCTTCCAATGATTTCCAACTCATCAGTGGAGGACATACTTTTTATTTTATTTTCCTGTTTTGTAGATATACTGTAGTGTAAATTACGGAATGAGGACAAAGGGAGATGCTGTCTATGTAGAGATGTTCAGTCACTGAACTTTCAGCTTTCAAAGACAGTTTTGGATTAGTTATCATATCTTGTGCTTGCCTTCAGTGCTATCAATAAGAGATTTTAGAAAAGATTTTAAGATTTCCTGCAAAGCGCTATGTTAATCCTAAATTAAGGATTATGGCTTTTTTTATGATAGTTGAAGCATTGCTAGAATGGATTTGTCAATATTTGTCTTTATGAATTTCAAACAATTTATGCTTCTGCTTGAAACTGTTACTGGCTGTTTGCAAAGCTGCAGGGCTAAGAAGGTCTGTGTCTGAAAGAAACTCACTGACAAATTTACATATATAATGTGGTATTAATACTAAAATTTTGTTTTATTTTGTTTCTCAGATATTGTCTTTCCAGCTCTAGACATTCTTAGATTGTCTGTCAGGCATCCCACTGTGAATGAAAACTTCTGCAGTGAAAAGGAGCACGTGCAATTTATCATCCTTCTCCTTAAATTTCTGAATCCTAAAGGAAAGCAAGCAAACCAGCTGTTGGCACTTAGAGCTCTTTGCAATTGTTTTGTCAGCCATGCAGGCCAGAAGCTCATGATGGAACAGAGGGATGAAATAATGACACAAGCAATAGAAACGAAATCAGGCAATAATAAGAACATCCACATTGCGCTGGCCACGTTGACATTGAACTATGCTGTATGTTTACATAAAGTCAACAACGTTGAGGGCAAAGCTCAATGTTTATCAGTAATCAGCACAGTTATGGAAGTTGTTCAAGATCTTGAAGCCATTTTTAGACTGCTTGTGGCTCTTGGGACGCTAATCAGTGATGATACAAATGCTGTGCAATTAGCTAAGTCTCTGGGAGTTGATTCTCAAATAAAAAAGTATGCCTCTGTATCGGAACCAGCTAAAGTAAAAGAATGCTGTAGGCTTGTTCTTAGTCTGTTGTAATCATTTTTCTTAGCACTTGGAAGACAGTGTATGCAGAAAAAAGATGCTTTTGTTCATATTTTATGTCAGACTATACTTGGGAAAATACTACGGATTAATTACACTTGGCTTGTTGCAAGATACAGAGAAAATAAAACTTTTTTCACTGTTTGTCATTGGCCTGCTTTTCTGAAGTGATCAGTGCACTGGAACTTTGCAAGGAGTCCTGGCATTGCTCAAATAAAAATAGATCACCAAGAAGTCAAACCATATCAGTACTTACAGGTCATCCAGACAGAAAGGTAGGAAATGGCTGTTATTTAGTGACTGTCAACTCTGACACCCACCCCAATCACATTCTGTGTTTCATCATGAGTCTGTTCTTGACTGTGGGTTTTTTCAGCAGAGAAGGGGCCCTGAGATCTCTTTATAGTGCATTTCACAAGCTTATTAGTTAATGTTTGTTAATATTAACCCTTGTCAGATAGCCTGGTAAGGAAATTTTTCATCAGCCTTCTCCACTTCCTTTTGAAACTTAGCTTTCATGACTCTTACCTCTTTTAACCCTAGGACTAGATGACTTTTTGAGGGGTAGAGTTTCTACCTGCTGTATGGATGTGCTTCACTCATGAATTTGTATCTTGCAGCTTGTAAAATGGCATGGACTTCTAGAGAAGCCTTTAACTGACTTTTTAATTTTTAAGGACAGGAACACCCCAGTGTTACAATTTGGTTTAGAATTAAGATGAACTGAAGAGGGTCAGTGTTTATTTTTCATTAGACTAATAGAATGAAAAAAAGGAAAAAAAAAAGGGCAAACTTATGGCACATGAGCTCTACATCACATGATACCTGCCTATGATGTCTATGCCAGATGTGAAGGATTTTGTGACCAAGAGCTCTTAAATTTTGTTTTGCTTCAGCTACCTGAACTGAATTATTACACTGCTTCCAGCAATCTTAGTCTCTCAGATCCTTAGCTGCACACTTGTACAGTTACACGTTTGATGGATTTCCAGATAAATACCCTCACAGTCCTTATCATGGTCTGAGTCACAGGTTTTCTGATTTGATCCATTGGATATGAGGCAGTCCAACAAATTATTCACGATTTACAGTGCTTAATAGATGAATCCCTTCCTGGGAAAGGATCTAAGAAGCTACCTTTAGGAAACATGTCTGTGAAATAATGTGCCTGTCTGTTGAATTTTGGTTGCCTACTATACAATTGTTCTTGAAGCTTCAGCTTTCTAATGTTGTGCTTTTCAACTGTGTTTGTACCTGTGCTATTTTAAGAAATTTTACTTGTCTTAATATTTTGGCTTTATTATTGTGGGATTGCTCTGTTACAGATTATCTCTTTACGTGAAAATTGTTATGAATTTCCCAGGCCAAAAATTAATGTTTATATTAAATAAACATGCTCTGGCAACTCCCAAGAAATGTTATATTAAAAGATATTACAAAATTCACTTAAATTTGCGGAGAAATTATGAGGCATAGCAAAAAATCTGCAGCACCAAGTGTTAGGCAAGATAAAGCAGGCCAGGACTGTTTGGAAGGAAAGATACGTGCTGCCACAGGGTACTGTGATACCATCCCTTCCATGATCTAGCATCATTTGAGGGAACAGGGAGTGGGAAATTGTTTGCTACTGGTTTTGTTTTAAATGGCACTGTTTAAAACTCCATTGTGGTTCATAGAGTCAGCATGCCTGTATAAAAACACACAAATGCATGTAAGGGTACTGCACAATCTGCTGCTGGGATCACCAACAAGTAGAATGTCTTAGGGATGTCAGCAGGATGAAGTTCCTGTTGCAGTGAAAGAACATTAAATCTATGCTGAGGAAAAGTGCCAGTCATGAGGTCCACAGTGTACAGTCTTTTGAGACTGGAGGCCATTGAAAACAAGTATGTGCCTGGCACACAGCTGGGAGCTGGCTTGCTATCTACAGCAGTAAACTTTGAATAAGTTGATCTGTATGTTAAGGGCTCCTGATTTCATTCATCAGTTGAAGTATGTTTGAGAGATTTCAAGAACTCCTCAAAAAGAAGTTGTGTCTTCTGCTAAGAATTCAAAGTTTCCCAGTAGACACAATTCTTTTGGCATCTTTTTCTAAGATAGAAAGGAAGCTTTTAGAAAGAACAGGAAACAGCACACAGTAGCATTTCACGTTAAACCATTGTAGTTAGGCATGCCTTGGGTTTTATGAAGTGGAAAAACTTGGGATCTACTTAGACCAAAACTCAGGACACAGTATCAAATGCCTTCCTAAGGAACTAAATGAGGAGTCAAAACTGGCTTTAGGTCAGCACCAACTGCTGTGCTTTCCAAGATAAAAGGAGACTACAGTAACATAAATCGGGATAATCTATCATGAGGTTTCTGTAATATCTGTTATTATGATGCACCTTGCTCATATCAGGACCTAATTAAGTAGTGTTAATTACTTAGTCTTGTTCAGGCTACAGCCAGAAATAGACTCATTTCGGTCTGCAAGCCTACTTCATTAAAAGTACTGGACACTGAACTATACATTAATGAATCATTGGATGCAGTGACTTTTTTATAATGTAATACACTATAATAATCTATAGGAGGAGTCATACCATAGATCAGTACTACAGAGGCGACGCCAAATGCTTTAGGAAATGTTATAAACTGCTGGTTTCAATTGTGTGAAGTTTTTTGTTTAAAAATACTTAGTTAAGCTTCTTAGCTGAATGTGATTCATTACTATATACTGTGATCTCTTGCCTCTTCTTGTCTCTTTCTCCTTAAACTATCAACAAATCCAAAGCCTAGTAACAGTAGATGTTTTCCATCTTTTCAAAATGTGTACTGAATAGACTGTGAAATGAAATGTTTGGCAACAAGATGCCATATGCAACTGTTGACAGCCTGAAGAGTATCTGGGTGTTTTCAGATGTCCTGTTCTTCCAGTGGTTTTTTGATGCTTATTCGCTGTAGAGATTGAGGTTTCAAATTTGGTAGGAAATTTTGTTTCTAGACTTTCCAGTTGCAAAGATGAATTTGCAATGTGGACCATACTGCTGTTGGTCTGTGCAAAATGCATTAGAAAAAATAGTTTAAAGTATGAAAAAGTATGTCTTTTTGACAGCAGTATTTGAAGCCTGTGATCACATAATTTCCAATACTGTTACAAATCTTTTCATCAACAGCCTAGTTAGCTTCTGTATTCTGTGTGAGTAGATGCTGCATTCATTTAAAACACAATTTGCATGCCTAAGCATAAAGTGGTAAACTTTTAAAAGTTTCCTTATTACCCTTATATCCTTGCTCAAGGGATCCCATTTTCATCCCGAATTTAGACCCCTCCTCAGTGTTTCCTAGTTACATTACCTTTGCCACCTTCAGCATATGATGAGGCTGTTATTTGCTGATAATAAATATGAAGATCTATTTCCACCCATCCAGGTAATCTTAACAACATAGACTAATCAGGATCAACTGAGATACTATCTGCCTCTGCAGGGACTCATGCTTGCTGAAAAAAGAACTGATGGTACTTAGTGAATTCTAACCCATTTGAAAACAGTGTCAGCCCATGCAGTATGTATGATCTTGATCTGCCCACAGCACTTTTGATCACCACTGGCTTTGTACAACTTGCATTTAGTGGACCTCTACCTAAATGGGCCAGTAACTCCCATTTGAAGATCCAATAAAATATGGACAAGCTGGAAGGCAACATGTTTGAATCTGGGAAAGAAAACAGACACAGAAGAACAGGCACACAGTTGGGTTAAATAAAGAAGAAAATTATTGCATATCTCTGCACAGAAAGGGAGATTTTTAATACAAAATTCTCTCTGCATAATGATAGACATTTTTCTACCCTGGTCTTTATTTTCAGCTAACCATCCTCTTTAGGATAATTGACTGAGTTCCCTCTATAACTAATCTTGTTGGTGGCAGAAAGCTGATCAGTGTGTTTCTGAGTTGCACAGAGCAGTCACCTGCCTTTAACAGGCTTCTCTGCTGCAATTCCTAATTGCATCCCATGAAAAACCTACTGTCACGCTTCTCCAGTACTCAATAAGTATCATGGAAAAATTAAGTTATTGTTACTGTTGTTCCAAAGTTATTGGCAATGCCAAAGAGCTGCCAAGGGAGGAGTAAGCAGGTTCTTGCACCATTGAAACATGTTGAAAGCCAGGGAAAAAGGTCAGGATTAAAGAGTAGTTATGGAGGATAGAATCATAGAATCATCATCAATCAAGGTTGGAAGAGAACTTTAAGATCTTCAAGTCCAAACATCCACCCAGCATTATCACTTTAACCACTGAACCGTTAAACCACACAACCAGCACCAGATCCAGACACCTCCTGAACACCTGCAGGGATGGTGACTCCACCATCAGGGCAACCTGTTCCGATGCCTGACCAGCTTGACGGTGATTTTTTTTTTTCTAATATCTAATCTGAATCTCCCTGCCTCAGATTAAGGCCATTTCCTCTTGTCCTCTTACTGCAGGCACGGCAGAAGAGACTGACCCGCACCTCACTACACCCTCCTTTCAGGACTTGTAGAGAGTGATGGGGCCACCCCTGAGCCTCCTCTTCTGGAGACTATATAACCCCAGCTCCCTCAGCCGCTCATCATAAAACGTGTTTTTTATGCCCTAGATCACTGATATTTGTGTAAACGGGTGGCGTACCCATGTGAGGCAGCAGTTTTGCTCCGGCCTCGCTAACCCCAAGGCATCCCCCCGTACATTAAGCGGCCTCCTCCGACCACG
>NW_008236932.1:6889854-6891678 GCF_000691975.1 Corvus brachyrhynchos | reverse complement strand
GAGGGGCAGCACAGGCACAGGCGCGGGCGGGGCGGGCCGAGCCCCGGAGCGCCCCGCGCGCATCCCGGGGACGCCGCTCTGTGTTTTCCGGGTGTAAGAGATGCGGCGTACGAGCTCGGGTGGCCCCAGTCGTGGTTCTCATACGTGTGGCATTGTGAGTCTTCTCAAGGATGTGTTGGTGTGCAAAAAATGGTTGTGACATGCACGCCTAAGTGAATTTTGAGGCTGACAGATGTTTCTGGCTGGTGGTGTTTTTGGTTGTTTTTGTTTGGTTTGGTTTCGTTTTGGTTTTGTTTCTTTGTTTGTTTTTTTAGGTTTTTTTAATTAGTTTTTTTATTCTAGAGGTCATCCACTGATGTATGGAGGATGTATTTTCTAATACGAAGCCCATTTTAATTCTCCGAAGACTCTGCCACACCGGGAATTGTATGCCAATTTCCGTCTTAGCAGGGTCGCTGTAAATGATGAACTTTATGATTTAAGTGCACAGCAAATCAGATGGATTTCTTCTGCGTTAAAGCATGCTTTCATGTGTAAGCACCAGCTAAGTATTTGCAGATAATATTTCCCAATTAATATTTATGAGTATTTTTCACTTCTTGAAGCTTTAAAACTTTTTCCTAGCACAAGAATGTTTTCAGTAATAAAGAATGTAACCTCTCTAATGCAGTTACCTTGCAATATGAAACACTGGAACCTGAAAAGTCTACATTAAGATGTACCTTGCATTTATGAAGGGAAAATTATTGTAAGCATAAGTTACAATAACCCCTTACTGTGTGTAAGTTTCTGTTTTCGCTAATTCACTAGAAAATGTGCCTTTGTTGGTTTTAGGAAACAAAATGCAATGTACTCTCTGGAGAAAAAGTGGAAGAAGCTGAACAACCCAGTGATATAGAAGAAGGAGGATTAGATCTCACTGTGTCACTCAAACCTGTCAGTTTCTACATTGGGGACAAAAAAGAAATGCTTCAACAGTGTTTCTGTGTCATAGGGGAGAAGAAACTACAGAGGATGCTGCCTGATACTTTAAAGGTACCAAGTACATTTGCCATTTATATACTTAGTATGATCTTGAATGCTTGCATAACAAAGAATACTTATCTTTCAAGCTTAGTGCATTTACATTTTAAAAGTTGCCTGTATATTTCTCAACTAAAGAAGTTTCTACGAAGTCAAGTACCTTAAGTAGTACCATGTGTCTGGAAGTGAGACTTTTTAAAGACTTACTATAGTTATTCCAGGTTACTCCTTTTGCTACTGCTTAGCCATTTCTGAACTTTAGGTTTATGTTTAGACTGTCTCTTTGTACTGCTTAGTTAAATGCAAAAGGATTTTCATGATTGTGAGGAGTAAATTCAGTAGTGTTGTTCACTAATTAATATGCTGATTTGTAAATAAAGTACTGATTTCTGTTTGTGTCAACTGATTTTCTTTGTATGGTATTAAAGCAATGTCTGAGATAAAAAAATAAAGCCCATTCTTCATAAACAGCTTCTGCTGCTGTAACTCCTGTGAACTAAAGCTGGAGTTTTACTGGCTTAGAATATATGCCTTTTGAGTCTTATGAACAATAGGACTTAGTAAAAATAAAGAGGCTGCAGGTGAAATGTCTGTGTAATGTTTGTTCGTAGTTGTAAATTTTTTTTCTTTCATTTTTATCTTAATGAGGTGTATTATTAATATAAGTGAGACAGAACTTCTTCATTTTAAACACATGGTAAATTGCACACAGGCTTATCCATTTCTCATCTCTGGCAGAAGAAAAAGAGGTAGAGAAGCTGGAAGGAATGACATTACTGGATTTTTAGGGGAAATGCACGA